>NC_052308.1:63476835-63746835 GCF_016432855.1 Salvelinus namaycush | reverse complement strand
TAACACCTACTATTCATCCCTCCACTAACTAACACCTACTATTCATCCCTCCACTAACTGTAACACCTACTATTCATCCCTCCACTAACTGTAACACCTACTATTCATCCCTCCACTAACTGTAACACCTACTATTCATCCCTCCACTAACTGTAGCACCTACTATTCATCCCTCCACTAACTGTAACACCTACTATTCATCCCTCCACTAACTGTAACACCTACTATTCATCCCTCCACTAACTGTAACACCTACTATTCATCCCTCCACTAACTAACACCTACTATTCATCCCTCCACTAACTGCAACACCTACTATTCATCCCTCCACTAACTGTCGCACCTACTGTTCATCCCTCCACTAACTGTAACACCTACTATTCATCCCTCCACTAACTGTAACACCTACTATTCATCCCTCCACTAACTGTCACACCTACTATTCATCCCTCCACTAACTGTCACACCTACTATTCATCCCTCCACTAACTGTAACACCTACTATTCATCCCTCCACTAACTGTAACACCTACTATTCATCCCTCCACTAACTGTAACACCTACTATTCATCCCTCCACTAACTGTAACACCTACTATTCATCCCTCCACTAACTGTAACACCTACTATTCATCCCTCCACTAACTGTAACACCTACTATTCATCCCTCCACTAACTGTAACACCTACTATTCATCCCTCCACTAACTGTAACACCTACTATTCATCCCTCCACTAACTGTAACACCTACTATTCATCCCTCCACTAACTGTAACACCTACTATTCATCCCTCCACTAACTGTAACACCTACTATTCATCCCTCCACTAACTGTAACACCTACTATTCATCCCTCCACTGACTGTAACACCTACTATTCATCCCTCCACTGACTGTAACACCTACTATTCATCCCTCCACTAACTGCAACACCTACTATTCATCCCTCCACTAACTGTAACACCTACTATTCATCCCTCCACTAACTGTAACACCTACTATTCATCCCTCCACTAACTGCAACACCTACTATTCATCCCTCCACTAACTGTCGCACCTACTGTTCATCCCTCCACTAACTGTAACACCTACTATTCATCCCTCCACTAACTGTAGCACCTACTATTCATCCCTCCACTAACTGTAACACCTACTATTCATCCCTCCACTAACTGTAACACCTACTATTCATCCCTCCACTAACTAACACCTACTATTCATCCCTCCACTAACTGTAACACCTACTATTCATCCCTCCACTAACTGTAACACCTACTATTCATCCCTCCACTAACTGTAACACCTACTATTCATCCCTCCACTAACTAACACCTACTATTCATCCATCCACTAACTGTAACACCTACTATTCATCCCTCCACTAACTGTAACACCTACTATTCATCCCTCCACTAACTAACACCTACTATTCATCCCTCCACTAACTGTAACACCTACTATTCATCCCTCCACTAACTAACACCTACTATTCATCCATCCACTAACTGTAACACCTACTATTCTCCCCAACCCTTATAGCCCTCACCAGCCCATACATCTCTCCAGACTACATCCCTCCATCTCTCTCACTCCAAAGGTACATCCAGCAGCCGGTCCATTACTTTGGGGGCTGGACTGTGATTCATCTGGAAGCACATACAGACTGCTGGAGGAGAGAGAAGTTGATGTGAGGCACACTCTCCGCAGCCGATGTGAGTACGACCTTTAGACAGGTCA
Source organism: Salvelinus namaycush (assembly GCF_016432855.1). Lineage (NCBI taxonomy): Eukaryota > Metazoa > Chordata > Actinopteri > Salmoniformes > Salmonidae > Salvelinus > Salvelinus namaycush. The sequence goes on along the minus strand of NC_052308.1, from coordinate 63,745,099 downwards.
ACATACACAAGGCCGCAGGGCCAGACGGATTACCAGGACGTGCACTGAGAGCATGCGCTGACCAACTGGCTAGCGTCTTCGCTGACATTTTCAACCTCTCCCTGTCTGAGTCTGTAATACCAACATGTTTTAAGCAGACCACCATAGTGCCTGTGCCCAAGAACCCTAAGGTTATCTGCCTAAATGACTACCGACTCGTAAAACTCATGTCTGTAGCCATGAAGAGCTTTGAAAGGCTGGTCATGGCTCACATCAACACCATCATCCAGGAAACCCTAGACCCACTCCAATGTGCATACCGCCCCAACAGACCCACAGATGATGCTATCTCTATTGCACTCCACACTGCCCTTTCCCACCTGAACAAAAGGAACACCTATGTGAGAATGCTATTCATTGACTACAGCTCAGCGTTCAACACCATAGTGTCCTCAAAGCTCATCAATAAGCTAAGGACCCTGGGCCTAAACACCTCCCTCTGCAACTGGATCCTGGACTTCCTGACGGGCCGCCCCCAGGTGGTAAGGGTAGGTAATAACACATCCGCCACACTGATCCTCAACACAGGGGCCCCTCAGGGGTGCGTGCTCAGCCCTCTCCTGTACTCCGTGTTCACTCATGACTGCACGGCCAGGCACGACTCCAACACCAGTGCGAACGGTCCAGTACATCACTGGGGCCAGGCTTCCTGCCATCCAGGACCTCTATACCAGGCGGTGTCAGAGGAAGGCCCTAAAAATTGTCAAAGACTCCAGCCACCCTAGTCACAGACTGTTCTCTCTGCTACCGTACGGCAAGCGGTACCGGAGCACTAAGTCTAGGTCCAAGAGGCTTCTAAGCAGCTTCTACCCCCAAGCCATAAGACTCCTGAACATCTTGTCAAATGGCTACCCAGACTATTTGCATTGCCCCCTCCCCTCCACACCACTCTCTGTTGTCATCTATGCATAGTCACTTCAATAACTCTACCTACATGTACATACTACCTCAACTAACCGGTGCCCCGCACATTGTACCGGCACCCCCTGTATATATTGTTATTTTTTTACTGCTGCTCTTTAAATACTTGTTACTTTTATCTCTTATTCTTATCCTTATTTTTTTAAACTGCATTGTTGGTTAGGGGCTCGTAAGTAAGCATTTCACTGTTGTATTTGGAGCATGTGACTAATACAATTTGAGAGGAGAGGAGACCCAAAATAGCCACTTGACATTGTGTTAATTATCTCATCTGTGTAATCTAGCACAGTGGCTAAGCCGAGACGGCCTGCTTTCACCTGGAACACAGAGCACAAACAGATACATATAGAAGAGACAGAGAGAGACATATAGAGGAGACAGACATATAGAAGAGAGACAGAGACATATAGAGGAGACAGAGAGGGGCATATAGAAGAGACAGAGACATATAGAAGAGACAGAGAGAGACATATAGAGGAGACAGAGAGAGGCATATAGAAGAGACAGATACATATAGAAGAGACAGAGAGAGACATATAGAGGAGACAGACATATAGAAGAGAGACAGAGACATAAAGAGGAGACAGAGAGAGGCATATAGAAGAGACAGAGACATATAGAAGAGACAGAGAGACATATAAACTCAGCAACAAAAAGAAACGTCCTCTCACTGTCAACTGCGTTGATTTTCAGCAAACTTAACATGTGTAAATATTTGTATGAACATAAGACTCAACAACTGAGACATAAACTGAACAAGTTCCACAGACATGTGACTAACATAAATTGAATAATGTGTCCCTGAACAAAGGGGGGGTCAAAATGAAAAGTAACAGTCTTTGGTGTGGCCACCAGCTGCATTAAGTACTGCAGTGCATCTCCTCCTCATGGACTGCTCCAGATTTGCCAGTTCTTGCTGTGAGATGTTACCCCACTATTCCACCAAGGCACCTGCAAGTTCCCGGACATTTCTTGGGGGAATGGCCCTAGCCCTCACCCTCCGATCCAACAGGTCCCAGACGTGCTCAATGGGATTGAGATCCGGGCTCGTCGCTGGCCATGGCAGAACACTGACATTCCTGTCTTGCAGGAAATCACGCACAGAACGAGCAGTATGGCTGGTGGCATTGTCATGCTGGAGGGTCATGTCAGGATGAGCCTGCAGGAAGGGTACCACATGAGGGAGGAGGATGTCTTCCCTGTAACGCACAGCGTTGAGATTGCCTGCAATGATAACAAGCTCAGTCCGATGATGCTGTGACACACCGCCCCAGACCATGACGGACCCTCCACCTCCAAATCGATCCTGCTCCAGAGTACAGGCCTCGGTGTAACGCTCATTCCTTCGACGATAAACGCGAATCCGACCATCACGCCTGGTGAGACAAAACTGTGACTCGTCAGTGGAGAGCACTTTTTGCCAGTCCTGTCTGGTCCAGCGACGGTGGGTTTGTGCCCATAGGTGACATTGTTGCTGATGTCTGGTGAGGAACTGCCTTACAACAAGCCCTCAGTTCAGCCTCTCTCAGCCTATTGCGGACAGTCTGAGCACTGATGGAGGGATTGTGTGTTCCTGGTGTAACTCCTGCAGTTGTTGTTGCCATCCTGTACCTGTCCCGCAGGTGTGATGTTCGGATGTACCGATCCTGTGCAGGTGTTGTTACACATGGTCTGCCACTGAGAGGACGATCAGCTGTCTGTCCTGTCTCCCTGTAGCGCTATTTTAGGCGTCTCACAGTACAGACATTGCAATTTATTGCCCTGGCCACATCTGCAGTCATCATGCCTCCTTGCAGCATGCCTAAGGCACGTTCACACAAATGAGCAGGGACCCTGGACATCTTTCTTTTGGTGTTTTCAGAGTCAGTAGAAAGGCCTCTTTAGTGTCCTAAGTTTTCATAACTGTGACCTTAATTGCCTATCGTCTGTAAGCTGTTAGTGTCTTAACGACCGTTCCACAGGTGCATGTTCATTAATTGTTTATGATTCATTGAACAAGCATGGGAAACAGTGTTAAAACCATTTACAATAAAGATCTGTGAAGTTATTGGATTTTTATTAATTATCTTTGAAAGACAGGGTCCTGAAAAAGGGCAGTTTCTTTTTTTGCTGAGTTTAGAATAGACAGACAGAGACATATAGAGGAGACAGAGAGAGACATATAGAGGAGACAGAGACATAGAAGAGACAGAGACATATAGAAGAGACAGAGACATATAAAAGAGCCAGAGAGAGACATATAGAAGAGCCAGAGAGAGACATATAGAAGAGACAGAGAGAGACATATAGAAGAGACAGAGAGAGACATATAGAAGAGACAGACATATAGAAGAGACAGACATATAGAAGACAGAGAGAGACATATAGAAGAGACAGAGAGAGACATATAGAAGAGCCAGAGAGAGACATACAGAAGAGCCAGAGAGAGACATATAGAAGAGACAGACATATAGAAGAGACAGAGAGAGACACGTAGAAGAGCCAGAGAGAGACATATAGAAGAGATAGAGAGAGACATATAGAAGAGACAGAGAGAGACATATAGAAGAGACAGAGAGAGACATATAGAAGAGACAGAGAGAGACATATAGAAGAGACAGACATATAGAAGAGACAGACATATAGAAGAGAGAGACATATAGAAGAGACAGAGAGAGACATATAGAAGAGACAGAGAGAGACACATAGAAGAGCCAGAGAGAGACATATAGAAGAGCCAGAGAGAGACATATAGAAGAGCCAGAGAGAGACATATAGAAGAGCCAGAGAGAGACATATAGAAGAGCCAGAGAGAGACATATAGAAAAGACAGAGAGAGACATATAGAAGAGACAGAGAGAGACATATAGAAGAGCCAGAGAGAGACATATAGAAGAGCCAGAGAGAGACATATAGAAGAGCCAGAGAGAGACATATAGAAGATCCAGAGAGAGACATATAGAAGAGACAGAGAGAGACATATAGAAGAGCCAGAGAGAGACATATAGAAGAGCCAGAGAGAGACATATAGAAGAGCCAGAGAGAGACATATAGAAGAGCCAGAGAGAGACATATAGAAGAGCCAGAGAGAGACATATAGAAGAGCCAGAGAGAGACATATAGAAGAGCCAGAGAGAGACATATAGAAGAGACAGACATATAGAAGAGACAGACATATAGAAGAGACAGAGAGAGACATATAGAAAAGACAGACATATAGAAGAGACAGAGAGAGACATATAGAAGAGACAGAGAGACATACAGAAGAGACAGAGAGAGACATACAGAAGAGACAGAGAGAGGCATATAGAAGAGACAGAGAGAGACATATAGAAGAGACAGAGAGAGACATATAGAAGAGACAGAGAGAGGCATATAGAAGAGACAGAGAGAGGCATATAGAAGAGACAGAGAGAGGCATATAGAAGAGACAGAGAGAGACATATAAAAGAGAGAGACATATAGAAGAGACAGAGAGAGACATACAGAAGAGACAGAGAGAGGCATATAGAAGAGACAAAGAGAGACATATAGAAGAGACAGAGAGAGACATACAGAAGAGACAGAGAGAGACATATAGAAGAGACAGAGAGAGACATATAGAAGAGACAGAGAGAGGCATATATAAGAGACAGAGAGAGACATATAGAAGAGACAGAGAGAGGCATATAGAAGAGACAGAGAGAGGCATATAGAAGAGACAGAGAGAGGCATATAGAAGAGACAGAGAGAGGCATATAGAAGAGACAGAGAGAGACATATAGAAGAGACAGAGAGAGGCATATAGAAGAGACAGAGAGAGGCATACAGAAGAGACAGAGAGAGGCATATAGAAGAGACAGAGAGAGACATATAGAAGAGAGAGACATATAGAAGAGACAGAGAGAGACATACAGAAGAGACAGAGAGAGACATATAGAAGAGACAGAGAGAGGCATATAGAAGAGACAGAGAGAGACATATAGAAGAGACAGAGAGAGGCATATAGAAGAGACAGAGAGAGGCATATAGAAGAGACAGAGAGAGGCATATAGAAGAGACAGAGAGAGGCATATAGAAGAGACAGAGAGAGACATATAGAAGAGACAGAGAGAGGCATAAAGAAGAGACAGAGAGAGGCATACAGAAGAGACAGAGAGAGGCATATAGAAGAGACAGAGAGAGACATATAGAAGAGACAGAGAGAGGCATATAGAAGAGACAGAGAGAGACATACAGAAGAGACAGAGAGAGGCATATAGAAGAGACAGAGAGAGACATACAGAAGAGACAGAGAGAGGCATATAGAAGAGACAGAGAGAGACATATAGAAGAGACAGAGAGAGACATATAGAAGAGACAGAGAGAGACATATAGAAGAGACAGAGAGAGACATAAAGAAGAGACAGAGAGAGACATATAGAAGAGACAGAGAGAGACATGTAGAAGAGACAGACATATAGAAGAGACAAGACATATAGAAGAGACAGAGAGAGACATATAGAAGAGACAGAGAGAGACATATAGAAGAGACAGAGAGAGACATATAGAAGAGACAGAGAGAGACATATAGAAGAGACAGAGAGAGACATATAGAAGAGACAGAGAGAGACATATAGAAGAGACAGAGAGAGACATATAGAAGAGACAGAGAGAGACATATAGAAGAGACAGAGAGAGACATACAGAAGAGACAGAGAGAGACATATAGAGGAGACAGAGAGACATATAGAAGAGACAGAGAGAGACATATAGAAGAGACAGAGAGAGACATACAGAAGAGACAGAGAGAGACATACAGAAGAGACAGAGAGAGACATATAGAGGAGACAGAGAGAGACATATAGAAGAGACAGAGAGAGGCATATAGAAGAGACAGAGAGAGACATACAGAAGAGACAGAGAGAGACATATAGAAGAGACAGAGAGAGACATACAGAAGAGACAGAGAGAGACATACAGAAGAGACAGAGAGAGACATATAGAGGAGACAGAGAGAGACATATAGAAGAGCCAGAGAGAGACATATAGAAGAGCCAGAGAGAGACATATAGAAGAGCCAGAGAGAGACATATAGAAGAGCCAGAGAGAGACATATAGAAAAGACAGAGAGAGACATATAGAAAAGACAGAGAGAGACATATAGAAGAGCCAGAGAGAGACATATAGAAGAGCCAGAGAGAGACATATAGAAGAGCCAGAGAGAGACATATAGAAGATCCAGAGAGAGACATATAGAAGAGACAGAGAGAGACATATAGAAGAGCCAGAGAGAGACATATAGAAGAGCCAGAGAGAGACATATAGAAGAGCCAGAGAGAGACATATAGAAGAGCCAGAGAGAGACATATAGAAGAGCCAGAGAGAGACATATAGAAGAGCCAGAGAGAGACATATAGAAGAGCCAGAGAGAGACATATAGAAGAGACAGACATATAGAAGAGACAGACATATAGAAGAGACAGAGAGAGACATATAGAAAAGACAGACATATAGAAGAGACAGAGAGAGACATATAGAAGAGACAGAGAGACATACAGAAGAGACAGAGAGAGACATACAGAAGAGACAGAGAGAGGCATATAGAAGAGACAGAGAGAGACATATAGAAGAGACAGAGAGAGACATATAGAAGAGACAGAGAGAGGCATATAGAAGAGACAGAGAGAGGCATATAGAAGAGACAGAGAGAGGCATATAGAAGAGACAGAGAGAGACATATAAAAGAGAGAGACATATAGAAGAGACAGAGAGAGACATACAGAAGAGACAGAGAGAGGCATATAGAAGAGACAAAGAGAGACATATAGAAGAGACAGAGAGACATACAGAAGAGACAGAGAGAGACATATAGAAGAGACAGAGAGAGACATATAGAAGAGACAGAGAGAGGCATATATAAGAGACAGAGAGAGACATATAGAAGAGACAGAGAGAGGCATATAGAAGAGACAGAGAGAGGCATATAGAAGAGACAGAGAGAGGCATATAGAAGAGACAGAGAGAGGCATATAGAAGAGACAGAGAGAGACATATAGAAGAGACAGAGAGAGGCATATAGAAGAGACAGAGAGAGGCATACAGAAGAGACAGAGAGAGGCATATAGAAGAGACAGAGAGAGACATATAGAAGAGAGAGACATATAGAAGAGACAGAGAGAGACATACAGAAGAGACAGAGAGAGACATATAGAAGAGACAGAGAGAGGCATATAGAAGAGACAGAGAGAGACATATAGAAGAGACAGAGAGAGGCATATAGAAGAGACAGAGAGAGACATATAGAAGAGACAGAGAGAGGCATATAGAAGAGACAGAGAGAGGCATATAGAAGAGACAGAGAGAGACATATAGAAGAGACAGAGAGAGGCATAAAGAAGAGACAGAGAGAGGCATACAGAAGAGACAGAGAGAGGCATATAGAAGAGACAGAGAGAGACATATAGAAGAGACAGAGAGAGGCATATAGAAGAGACAGAGAGAGACATACAGAAGAGACAGAGAGAGGCATATAGAAGAGACAGAGAGAGACATACAGAAGAGACAGAGAGAGGCATATAGAAGAGACAGAGAGAGACATATAGAAGAGACAGAGAGAGACATATAGAAGAGACAGAGAGAGACATAAAGAAGAGACAGAGAGAGACATATAGAAGAGACAGAGAGAGACATGTAGAAGAGACAGACATATAGAAGAGACAAGACATATAGAAGAGACAGAGAGAGACATATAGAAGAGACAGAGAGAGACATATAGAAGAGACAGAGAGAGACATATAGAAGAGACAGAGAGAGACATATAGAAGAGACAGAGAGAGACATATAGAAGAGACAGAGAGAAGACATATAGAAGAGACAGAGAGAGACATACAGAAGAGACAGAGAGAGACATATAGAGGAGACAGAGAGACATATAGAAGAGACAGAGAGAGACATATAGAAGAGACAGAGAGAGACATACAGAAGAGACAGAGAGAGACATACAGAAGAGACAGAGAGAGACATATAGAGGAGACAGAGAGAGACATATAGAAGAGACAGAGAGAGGCATATAGAAGAGACAGAGAGAGACATACAGAAGAGACAGAGAGAGACATATAGAAGAGACAGAGAGAGACATACAGAAGAGACAGAGAGAGACATACAGAAGAGACAGAGAGAGACATATAGAGGAGACAGAGAGAGACATACAGAAGAGACAGAGAGAGACATACAGAAGAGACAGAGAGAGACATATAGAAGAGACAGAGAGAGACATATAGAGGAGACAGAGAGAGACATACAGAAGAGACAGAGAGAGACATATAGAAGAGACAGAGAGAGACATACAGAAGAGACAGAGAGAGACATATAGAGGAGACAGAGAGAGACATACAGAAGAGACAGAGAGAGACATACAGAAGAGACAGAGAGAGACATATAGAGGAGACAGAGAGAGACATACAGAAGAGACAGAGAGAGACATACAGAAGAGACAGAGAGAGGCATATAGAAGAGACAGAGAGAGACATACAGAAGAGACAGAGAGAGGCATATAGAAGAGACAGAGAGAGACATACAGAAGAGACAGAGAGAGACATATAGAAGAGACAGAGAGAGACATATAGAAGAGACAGAGAACTAATCCAAACAAAAACATGCAGTTGGAGGCAGCAAAAGAGGAGAGGGAGAGAAAGAGAGACGACTGAGGCACACAGAGAGATAGACAAACAGAAAGAGAGAAAGCAAGGGAAGGACACAGAAAGAAAGGTAGATGGAGTATCATTACCTTGCTGAAGAAGACGGACCCGTGAGTGTCTGCTGAGTCCACAGTATCCTCATCCAGCAAGCTGGGCCGGGCGAAGCTCCGCCGGCGGAAACTACGACTTGTCTGGGAGCCCACTAGACCTGAACGACCCTGAACCACACACACAACCAGGACATTTGCGGGACAACATCAAATACTAGCATGTGGGGAAAAACAACTCAACTCAAATATGACTGTGAAGTACAGTACAACATACACAGATCAACATAGCAGTCTTTTAAGCGAAAAATCTATATTTATGTCAGGCACGTACACACAAAACCATCAAATATTCATCTGTATTTGGCTCAATAGCAACACACATGCACACACTCTTGAATGTACACTCAAAGGTAGTCTAGTTTCCTCTAACGATCCCCAGTGACGATCAGGTTGGCGATGAAACCCCGTCCACACACATACACTTCCCCGGCGCCCGCTCACCCTGAGTAGGTTGGACGCTGCTCGTATACTCATGCGGGCGACAGACTCCCTCTTGCGTCGGGGCAGGTGGGCGTAGCCCCCGGAGCGCTGGGAGGAGAACCCCGGGGTGACGGGTCCCGTGTGGGGGGTACGGGGAGGTCGGTCCGTCTCATCCGGGCAGCGGAACGCTCGCCCCCGCGCTAGGGGGTCCACAATCTGGGGGGGGGGAGAGAGGCGGACAGACAGGGCAAGTTCACGCTGATTAAACAGAAACAAACTAAATAATTAACTGTCACATCATTAGCTTCATCACAAAATAAGCTACATTGTAAAGCTGAAATCCTCAAGAGGTGACATTTAAACTAGCTGGAGGAAACTAAATCAGGAAAACGCTGCACTCTACAGGAGTTGACACAGAATTACACTGACGGCTCCACATGAAAGTGTTACTGATGTCACAGTGACATTCACACACCTTTAATCCATCTACTAGGAGTGTTCTGTGTGTGTGTGTGCACGTCTGTGTGTGTGTGTGTGCGTGTGTGTGTGCACGTCTGTGTGTGTGTGTGCACGTCTGTGTGTGTGTGTGTGCACGTGTGTGTGTGTGTGCACGTCTGTGTGTGTGTGTGCACGTCTGTGTGTGTGTGTGTGTGCACGTGTGTGTGTGCGTGTGCACGTGTGTGCACGTCTGTGTGCCGAGGTATCAGTCAGCGTGAGTGTGTCAGAGAGAATGTAGAAGCTTGTTATGCAGTCTTACCCGAGGCTTCATAGGAGTTGACAGAGAACAGAGGAGAAAGATTAACAAAAAGAGATTGGAAGAGAGAGAGGAATAGACAGACAGAGACAGAGAGAGAGACAGAGAGAGAGGAAGACAGACAGAGACAGAGACAGAAATAAGGGGGCAGAGAGTGACAGACAGAAGGAGAGAGACAGAGAGAGAGTCGTGGAGACAAACTAGCACCCAGGAGCGGGTGTGTTGGAGTCAGAGGAGGAGAGCAGAGTGTGTGGGGACTAACAGAAACAATACGTCTAGCTGGGGCTCAGACGTAGCCAACCTCCTGTCACCACGGTGCCCCGCTCTGCATTATTTATGGCAGGCAGAGGGTGCACTTCACTTCCCCTTGAGCGGCACTACCGCCGCCCTTCCTCCACCTACTCTCTGTGATCTCTCCATTCTGAGCAGAGGTCCAAAAGCCGGAGTCCAATCGGATGTCTGACACCGAGACAAGTGATGACGGTTGTTGATGATAGCGTCTTGTTAGGTAAAGTTGATTTGATTGTGCAACAAATACAGTGTCCCCGTCTACAATCAACCCCTATCCCTCACTCCCTGGGCACTTCATGTAGATCACAAAAGATGTGGATAGTAGTACCTTTCCTTGCCACTTACTTTATTGCTAATACGGTGCATTCAGAAAGTATTCAGACCCGTTGACGTTTTCGTTACAGCCTTCTTCTAAAATGGATTAAATAAAGTTTCCCCTCAATCAATCTGCACACAAAACAGCATAATGACAAAGTCAAAACAGGTTTTTAGACATTTTTGCATATGTATAAAAAAATAAAAAATAAAAAATGAAATAACTTATTCACATAAGTATTCAGACCATTTGCTATGAGATTTCGATATTGAGCTCAGGTGCATCCGGTTTCCATTGATCATCCTTGAGATGCTTCTACAACTTGATTGAAGTCCACCTGTGGTTAATTTAATAGATTGGACATGATTTGGAAATACACACACCTATCTATATAAGTTCCCACAGTTGACAATGCATGTCAGAGCAAAAACCAAGCCATGAGGTTGGAATTGTCCGTAAAGGAATTGTCCGTAGAGCTCAGAGACAGGATTGTGTTGAGGCACAGATCTGGGGAAGGGTACCACAACATTTCTGCAATATTGAAGGTCCCAAAGAACGCAGTGGCCTCCATCATTCTTAAATGGAAGAAGTTTGGAACCACCAAGACTCTTCCTAGAGCTGGCCGCCCGGCCAAACTGAGCAATCAGGGGAGAAGGGCCTTGGTCAGGGAGGTGACCAAGAACCTGATGGTCACTCTGACAGAGCTCTAGAGTTCCTCTGTGGAGATGGGAGAACCTTCCAGAAGGACAACTATCTGTGCAGCTCTCCACCAATCAGGCCTTTATGATAGAGTGGCCAGACAGAAGCCACTCCTCAGTAAAAGGCACATGACAGTTCACTTGGAGTTTGCCAAAAAGGTACCTAAAGACGATCAGACCATGAGAAACAAGATTCTCTGGTCTGATGAAACCAAGATTGAACTCATTGGCCTGAATGCCAAGCGTCAACTCTGGATGAAACCTAGCACCATGCTGTGGGGATGTTTTTCAGCGGCAGGGGCTGGGAGATTAGTCAGGATCGAGGGAAAGATGAACGGCACAAAGTACAGAGAGATCCTTGATGAAAACCTGCTCCAGAGCGTTCAGGACCTCAGACTGGGGCGAAGGTTCACCTTCCAACAGGACAACGACCCTAAGCACACAGCCAAGACAACGCAGGAGTGGCTTCGGGACAAGTCTCTGAATGTCCTTGAGTGGCCGGGCCAGAGCCCGGACTTGAACGCGATTGGACATCTCTGGAAATAGCTGTGCAGCGACACTCCCCATCCAACCTGACAGAGCTTGAGAGGATCTGCAGAGAAGAATGAAAAAACTCCCCAAATAATGGTGTGCCAAGCTTGTAGTGTCATACCCAAGAAGACTCCAGGCTGTAATCGCTGCCAAAGGTGCTTCAACAAAGTACTGAGTAAAGAGTCTGAATAGTTATGTAAATGTGATATTTCCATTTTTTTACGTTTAATGTTTATGTTTATGTTTAAATGTCTAAAAACCTCAATTTAATCCATTTTAGAATAAGGCTCTAACATACCAAAATGTGGAAAAAGTCAAGGGGTCTGAATACTTCCCGAATGCACTGTACCTACCCAGTTCTGTCAGAACTAGGGGCTAAGAGACTACCTTGGGCATCTTGTTTGCGGCGGGTGAGTCCAGGCCCTGGTCCATGCTGATGGGGAGCTCTGGCTCTCTGTACTGGGCCTTGAGCTTGCCGTAGCGCTGGCTGCAGTGGCGCAGGCTCTTCCTCTGCCATAGCTGCTGCTTGGTCTCACAGTCCTCACCCACCCCGAACCAACCTGCTGCTTGGGCTGTAACTTGTGCTGTACTCCTGGAGGAGGGGGAGGGAGAGACAGGGGAAGAGAGAGAAGAAGGAAAGAGGAGGGAGGGAGGGAGGGATACAGAAGAAAGAGGGAGAGAGACAGTGAGGTGTAAAAGAGAGAGGGAGGGGAGGAGAGAATACAACTTCATTACGTCCAACATTCCAAACAGTCAAAAAAGGAAATCCCCCACTACATGCCCCCCCCCCCAAAAAAAATCTCAAATCCCATTGGATAAGAAAGCCAGCGTTCCCTCCCCTCTGAACTTATTCTCCAATGGGGTTTGAGAAGGAGGAGAGGATGCGAGGAGTACGCAATTGAGATTCTCCCACTGTCTTTTCTCTCTCTCTTCCGTTTCTCTCTCTGCCGCCATCTGTTAATCTACAGCCTCTTTCCACCCCCACAACCCCATCACATCTTCTCATACACTACCTTCCCTTTCTTTTTGCACTCGTCATCTTCCTCCTCTCTCTCCCTCACTGCCCCTGAAATCCTCCTATAACCCCTTTCAGCTTTTTCTTCTGCTCTCCATTAGTTTCTTCCTCCCTCTTCTTCTTCCCTCTCTCTTCCCACTTTTCCCTCTCTCCCCACCCCCACTTACCTGCGTATGCTCTGAGACAGGGAGGTCTGTCTGTGGAAGGCTGCCCTCCTGTCCCCAACAGAGTGACCACCACCACCACCATCAGCACCACTGTCAGACAGAGGACTGGCCTGCTGCTGGCTCTCACTCTTCTTCAGGGACGAACGCAGGGGCTGGACAGAGGGACAGGGGAAAGAGCAGAAGGTCAGTATACAGGTAGGCTTACTGAGTATTATCCTAGCTCAGAGAGTCAGTATACCGCAGGCCGTGGAAGTAAAGGGCACTTGAAATGGATTGGCTGAATATAAATGGAATTCATGCGATCACTGGTATGCTACTGGGCTAAATCTTCACTTGTGGTGTGTGAATAATTTGAAGATCGTGTAAATCGTGCATTGTTGTCAATGGAACATTTGGATGGAAATGTGTGTTAAGTGCATGATTGTTTTGTTATGATTCAGTCAACAGCGTTCCATTGCCCGTAGTGATTACAACTATCCGGTTTAGCTCAGATCAATCACCTTACTCCAGAACAGAAGTGTAAGAATGGCAAAGTACGGAGTTCTTTTTCTGAGACTGCAGCAAAATGCATAAATCATTTTTTACAAACATACGAGTGATACTAGGGAAACACCAGAACATCCTCAAGCTTAATATTTTTCCATTGTAATGTTATTTCATTTTGTATTGCATGTTCTTTCAAAGCCCATTCATGTCTTGAACGGCGACTTGGCTAACGACTTGTGGAGTCACTGTGGAGTCAACGGAGTATTGTGAGAGACATGTGAGCTACCTGTGTGTCAGCCAGCAGGGGGTGTGCTTAGCTAGCCAGCCTGCCACCAGAGGCTCTTTGTTGGGGAAAGCCCTTGTGTAGTGACAGTGCTCTCACACACACACACAAACACACACACACACACTTGTGTTCTCACACATGCACTCTCCCTTACACTCTCCCACCCACCGTCCCCCGCACACACCCTCTCCGCAGGCAGACTCCTAACACTGATGACTTTTGACAAGTAATGGTGCAGGGAGTTCTTCATGCGTGATGGAGCAGATCGTTTTGGGCAAAATAACCACTTAATCTGAAGGAGTCCCCTGGGGTGCGCCAGTCCAGCCAGACAGAGACAGTGAGGAGATGTGAGTTAACCAGGAAAATGGATACATGTACCCAAAAACTAGCTAATGTGACTACATTAGACCAGATTCTCTTTCAAATTGCTGTTTGGATTTTGGGGGCAATTTTGTCCAGTTTTGGATTTTGGGGGCAATTTTGTCCAGTTCAGAAAAAACCCTGGCCCTATTTATAAAGCCCAAAATGTAAAGACAGGAATGTTAACAGGGTATATCTCGGCTTTGCTATAGAGTAGCTAGTCGTGAGTGACCGTGCAACACTAGGATGAGTGGACTGGGGGACTGGGGGGGCTGGTTGGGATATGGCTGGCCCGTTGCCCATAGACACCAGCAGCTGTCCCAAATGCCAGACTTCCCCCAATGAAATGACATACTGTATATGAAGGTACTGTATATGAAGGCAAGGAAGATAGCGTTCTCCTCTATAGTAAAAAGGTTTTCAGTTGGGGGCTGAAACTCCGACTATACTACCAACTGTAAAAGTTTGCTTGCCAATTCTTCCCTTTCCTATTGAAATGGCCTTCATCAGGGCATCAACTGCCATTTTCCAAGTACAGACCATGTTTCCATAAAAAGGGGTCAAACTGGGAAGATCAGGTCAAAGCGGTACCTGCTTGACCGTTTCAGCTCCCTCTTCAACACTCTCTTCTTCCTCTGGTGCAGGGATGGCTATGACCAGACTGGGTGGCTTCTTGCTCTTCAACCGGCTGTCTGATTGGCTGCCGTCAGGAGGTGGCTCCCCCCCTTCCTGTGACGCCATCCTATCTGAGTTCTGAGGGCAAACAAAAGTCAAATTGATTAATGGCATGTTTGAGATGGAATCTTCAAACTTGCATTTCGGATTTCTTTCTTCCATCTAAAAGAGATGTGAAACCAGCTGTGACCCTTTCTTTCCTCACTCATATCACCTCTATTTCTCATTAGCCTACAACTTCCACTTTCATTCTCAACTTGCGCAAATGTGGTTCCATTTACAAAGACAAGACTGATCTACTCAGACACGTCCTACTGAAAAGACAAACAACACCGACAGGCACTTTGAACCATTCAGGAAGTAACTGAAGTAGCTACTTTAACACAAACATATTAGCCAAATGACAAAAGGAACTCCTATCTGCAACAAGGAAGGACACATTGCCCTGCTGAAATAACCTTTCACATGTGTATAGGGAAGGGAAACCACTGGATCTGAATACCACCCTTTTTGTTGAAGCTTCGTTTTCCATGTGAAAGCCTATCAGCTTAACCATAAAAAACACAAAAGTAGCCCAGCACAGCACACAAGAATGCAGCTCACTCTGACTCCAGCGGTCCCAACACCATAAAACCCAATGCCTGGACATCTCCATCTAACTTTCCTCAGAACTCTACAGATGTAGGCTACACAATATATACTCTATGTGTGCATTGGGCATGCTACTGTGTCTTAAATACACACGCTATATGTAGACTGGGTCAGTGGGTCAAGCTGGAAAGAAATCCTAATAGATAACTCCGTCACAACAGAGGCATAACCCGAGTCTCATTCCCCAGGGTAGCGTTCATTAGACACCAAACAAAAGGAAACGTACTGAAACATGGAGGGACTACCAGGTTTAGGCCAATAAGAAACGCTCATTCTTGTTTTCTGTTGCAAAGCGTTTTCAAACGTTTTCCCTTTTAGTGCCCTAATGAACAAGACCCAGCAATGTGAGGGAATAGGAGCCTGGCCTAGCCCCACTCTTGGGTAACAGTCGCTGACCGGCACAACGTAAACAATATCCATATTACTGGGGCACAGTAGGTCCCGAGAGAGAAACCTGCCTTTTCCGCCACATACATAACAATATCTATTGAAGGAAAACACTGACTGCCTGCCCAAGCAGATATGCATTAGAAAAACAGCAGGTGTTTTTTCCATGTTAGTTTGATGCGATCCTGGACGAGACCCCATAAATCAGTTACATTAGCAACCCTGTTTGTTAGCAACCCTTCTATGCAATTTAGTAACGTCACACAAAACACTTGTCGGTCTACTAGTACCATCATTCTTATTTGACATGCCGTTACTTAAAGGGTTCTTGTGGGCTGCTACACTGAATGAGTTAACAATAGGTTTTCCGTAGGGGCTGTGACCTCGTCTGTAGGACGCCAGCCAGGCATTGATAGAAGCATCGTGGTAGGAGCTTGAATGAACGCATGGTGTCAGGTTAAGTTGAGACTGAGGTGACTGAGACAATAGCTTGTTACTTGGCAGTGCTAGTGGGGGGTGTAGGCTACAACATGTCATTCAAAGAAAGCACCCGCTGGGACACTTTGTTGTTGAGAAAGAGCGAGAGAAAGAGAGATATCGCTAGCATTAAAATTCTATCTATATATACTCCCCGACATATGTATTTCGTCAGTGAAGCCGAAACTTTTAATTTGACTCTATGCTGCAGCATTTTGGATTCGAGATCAAATGTTTTAAATGAGGCGACAGTACAGAATGTCACGTTTTATTTTAGGGTATTTTCATACATATCTGTTTTACCGTTTGGAATTGAAAGCACTTTATGTATCGAGTTCTGTTATTAGTACTTGGACAAATTCACTTATAATGTGTTAAAGTCATCAAAATGTTCATATTTGCATGCAATGATTACATCAAGCTTGTGACTCTACAAACATGTTGGATGCATTTGCTGTTTGTTTTGGTTGTGTTTCTGAATATTTTGTGCCCAATAGAAATGAATGGTAAATCCTGTATTGTGTCATTTTGGACTCACTTCTATTGTAAATAAGAATACAGTATTTTTCTGAACACTTCTACATGAATGTGGATGCTACCATGATTACGGATAATCATGAATGAATCGTGAATAATGAGTGACAGAGAAAGTTACAGAGGCATAAATATCATAGCCCCCCCCCACCAAAATTCTAACCTCCCTTGTTATTGGTAATGGTGAAAGGTTAGCATGTCTTGGGGGTACGATCTTTGTGCATGTAACTTTCTCACCTCATCATTATTCATGATTCATTCATGATTAGACTACACTGTTTGGACTTAGACAGCCTGCCCAAGCATTTTCTACACAGAAAAATCCCTGTATAGACCTTCCAGCAAAGCAAATTCCTTAAATGTAGTCCTGCAAAGATTAATGGAACTGACAGCCAAGCCATGTGCACAGGAAGACCATCATGAAGTGTTTACATACAGTAACACCATGCAACAACTATCTCTGAAAGCCAGCCTCATCTCTAAATGAGATGTTACTTAAGGACCACAATGGAAATAAGTCTACCCTCGATGATTCTTAAATCAAGTGCATCATTTTGTAGATGTACCTTTAAATGATCGAATAAACTAAGACTTAACTAAAAAGACATTCAATATCAGTACATAGGCCTACCTTCCTAATCTGCTCAAGGCCACAGCCATAATCATGAGCATGCCTTCCTGTACCCAGCTTCAAGTCTCCATTAGAAATCATCATCTGGACCCACTCAGAGCTCAATTAGTACTCACTCTTCAGGCTTTTTGAACTGTGTCATTGTATATTTCCATAGGCAAGTGCAGGCAAGATTGCAATATTGCTATAGCGGTCTTCTCCCTGGCCATATGTGTCCATTATAGATCTAGTCAAGGTCTTGAAGCCTTGGAGTTGCTATACATCAATAGAAGAAAAAAGGGCCTTGGTGTCAGCGTCGGGAACGGTGGCAGCAGGGAAATCTGACACCAGTCAAGTCAATGGCAATCAAGTCTGTGGCTGTGGGAGCAGAATAGTACGGAGAGTGGTTGGGGGATGGGAGGACTCTTATATGTTCCTATGGGACCGGGTCAGGCCCACACCCTCTCACATAATGAAATATCCAAGGCTTTCACTAATGGAGGGTGTTTTTAACAGTGTGGTGCCGTGCTTTAGTGGCAGACACTTACAAACGGCACACGTCTGTCAATGTGGAGAATGCTTTTATAGTTTCCATCGGGAGACCGTCAAGGAGTGAGTCAGGGTGTTGTTGTTTTGATAGAGTGGAGAAAGAGAGATCAGTCTCATTGTTGACATCGTCTCATCGGGAGTCTCATTCTACATGCATGGGCCTACGGAAGTAATATTCTGCTGGTCTGTAATCTGCATACTTGATTGCCTATCCTTATGTATATCTTTGTGATATTAATCCTATATCTTCATCCATATCTTAACAATTATAAGTCAATCAATATCAATACCATCCATAACAGATAATATAGTGTGGAGATGACAGATTAATGGAACCAGAATAGCCAAAACTCAAAGGGCTTCGAAATTGCTCACTGAGATTATCCTGTTGATGACAATGAGGGTTTTGCTCCATCTATTAGGCCCATACCTATGTGACTGGTAGCATGAACAACAGTCAACACCTTTTCTAAGCCAATAAGATAACAATAGCCTGGTTGTCTTGCCAACAGATCTTGGATAGGATAACAATAGGTCAATGACCTGCGACGTGGGTTGGGTTTTAGTTAGTTATAGTTATTTCCCCCTCCACAGCCAAAATACATTTCAGATTACCGAGCAACATAGAGGTGATTTTCAGGCATTACTGGAACATTGCGCATCATCATCTTCAGTCCACTGGGGAAACAACAACTCCAGGATTATGATTTCCTCACAGGGGGGAACTTTTGTGTTGTTGTACATTCAGATGTTGACTGAACGTGTACCCAATCGTTAGAGAGAGAGTGAAAAACACAGTTGCTACTAGCTGGTGGAATAAGGGTGTGTTTTCATGATCAATACTGAACATTTCAGATAATTATTAACTGAGTCCAGAGGGAGTCTAACTCACACGGTAGTTTGGGAACAGCAGACGTGACAACACAGCCCATGGCTTCCACACTAACTCCCAGCACACGGAGCACAGTACTGTAGATTATTAGTTCCCAGTCTCTCACTCTCTCTCTCTCTGCCACTCAAATATCCTAAGTGAGTGGGAACTCAAACACAGCGTCACAGTAGTCTTGGAAGAGAAACTGTGACAACACAGCTCATGATGATATACATTGAGTGTACAAAACTTTAAGAATACCTTCCTAATATTGAGTTGCACCCCCCACCCCTTTTATCCTCAGAACAGCCTCAATTCGTTGGGGCGTGGACTCCACAAGGACGCCGAGCCACGTCGACTCCAATACTTCCCACAGTTGGGTGGTGGACCATTCTTGATACACACAGAAACTGTTGTGGGTGAAAAACCCAGCAGCATTGCTGTTCTTGGCACAAACCGGTGCGCCTGGCACCTACTACCATACCACGCTAAAAATCTTTGTATTTCCCATTCACCCTCTGAATGACACACATACACAATCCATGTCTCAAGGCTTTAAAATCATTTTTTGACCTGTCTCCTCCTCCCCTTCATCTACACTGATTGAAGTGTATTTAACAAGTGACATCAATAATGGATCATAGCTTTCACCTGGTCAGTCGGTCATGGAAAGAGCAGGTGTTCTTAATGTTTTGTACACACTAATTCCAAGTCCCAACCCAGTCACACATCTCAGTAGTGAGTCACAAACGTGTAGTGACATACCCAGGGTGACAACCATAGTGCTCCTATCACATGACTAATATATCACGAGCTCCCACACTCCGTCTCTCTCTCTCCACCCGCTCTCTCTGTGTACTTCAAGCCACTCAAGAAATCTAAACTATCTGTCCACTTCTTTACATTGGGGCCAGTGTTGAGAGTGGGGCTCTTGAAGATGTCATGACTGCGAGCAGGGTCCTTTTCATTAGGACACACACCGGAATACATTTAGCAACTGAAAACTAAAATGACCGTTTCTTATAGGACAAGCACCAGGTAGTCCCTCCCCGTTTCAGTATGGTTACTTTTGTTTGGTGCCTACTGAACATGACCCTGGCCTTAAGTCCTTAGCGTCAATGCTTCATTTCCATACTTGGCGTTTGGTGCCACTGTGTGTTCCTGTGCGAGTGCGTGTCCTCCTGCGAATGTGCGTTACTGTCACCAAGCCCCTATAGCCCACAGAGTGCTGCTGTTGCATGCTAGTGTGACGCCAAGCACAACTGCCACCTCACACCATAGCCCTGGACACAGGCAGACAGGAATGTGCTGGTTCAGAAATGTCTACGGTTGGTTGCCCCTGGTGATAGCTAGTTACAGTTAGAAGTGGTAATGGCCTCGAGCCCAGTTCCCAAACATAGGCAAGGGCAGTCGGTGTCATGGTTCCCTTTCTGTCACAGGCTTCAATGTTGAACATGTCAGCCCAAGTACAGTACAGCCCGGGTGAGTTTAGCTACAGTACCAGTCAAAAGTTGACACACCTACTCATTCCAGGGTTTTTCTTTATTCGTACTATTTTCTACATTGTTGAAAAATAGCGAAGACATCAAAACTATGAAATAACACACATGGAATCATGTAGTATCCAAAAAAGTGTCAAAATATATTTTTAATTCTTCAAAGCAGCCACCCTTTGCTTTGATGACAACTTTGCACTCTCAACCAGCTTCATGAGGTAGTCACCTGGAATGCATTTCAATTAACAGGTGTGCCTTGTTAAAAGTTAATTCGTGGAATTTCTTTCCTTCTTACTCAGTTTGAGCCAATCAGTTGTGTTGTGACAAGATAGGGGTGATATACAGAAGATATCCTTATTTGGTAAAATAACAAGTCCAAATTATGGCAAGAACAGGTCAAATAAGCAAAGAGAAACAACAGTCCATCATTACTTTAAGCCATGAAGATCAGTCACTGCTGAAAATTTCAAGAACTTTGGAAGTGCAGTCACAAAAACCATGAATCACTATGATGAAACAGGCTCTCATGAGGACCGCCACAGGAAAGGAAGACCAAGAGTTACCCAGAGATACCAGCCTCAGATTACAGCCCAAATAAATGCTTTACAGAGCTCAAGTAACAGACATCTCAACATCAACTGTTCAGAGGAGACTGCGTGAATCAGGCCTTCATGTTTAAATTGCTACAAAGAAACCACTACTAAAGGACACCAAGAAGAAGAGACTTGCTTGGGCCAAAAAACATGTGCAATGGACATTAGACCAGAGGAAATCTGTCCTTTGCTCTGATGAGTCCAAATGTGAGATTTTTGGTTCCAACCGCCATGTCTTTGTGAGACGCAGAGTAGGTGAACGGATGATCTCTGCATGTGTGGTTCCCACCGTGAAGCATGGAGGAGGAGGTGTGATGGTGCTTTGCTGGTGACACTGTCAGTGATTTATTTAGAATTCAAGGCACACTTAACCAGCATGGCTACCACAGCATTCTGCAGCGATACACCATCCCATCTGGTTTGCACTTAGTGGGACTATCATTTGTTTTTTAACAGGACAATGACCCAAAACACACCTCCAGGTAAGGGCTATTTGACCAAGGAGGAGAGTGATGGTGCTGCATCAGATAGACCTGGCCTCCACAATCACCCGACCTCAACCCAATTGAGATGGTTTGGGATGAGTTGGAATGCAGAGTGAAGGAAAAGCAGCCAACAAGTGCTCAGCAACTCCTTCAAGACTGTTGGAAAAGTATTCCTCATTAAGCTGGTTGAGAGAATGCCAAGAGTGTGCAAAGCTGTCATCAACGCAAAGGGTGGCCACTTCGAAGAATCTCAAATATAAAATATATTTTGATTTGTTTAACACTTTTTTGGTTACTACATGATTCAATATGTGTTATTTCATCGTTTTGATGTCTTCACTATTATTCTACAATGTAGAAAATAGTAAAAAATAAAGAAAAACCCTTGAATGAGTAGGTGTGTCCAAACTTTTGACTGGCACTGTACATGGCTACATGCTTAAGTGCGTCAACTGCCAATTAACCTTCCTTTGTGTTCTACGCTAAGACTCTCTAAGACTAGATACCTATGCAGAAGTTTCACTTGTTGCTGTGAAATACATGACAACATCCACTGAAGAATATACTGTAGCTTCAATGGCATCTTGTGCAGAGCTGTACAGTACAGATGCTCAGCATTCTCAGCTGCACAATGCATCCAATTTACTACATCACTGCTTCAATGTGAACACGAACTCCTGACACACAATACATACATTTCAAAGTGCACAGCTGTTTCAAACAAATAACATAAATGAAACCAGTTAAATACTGTATCACCAAATATTTTCTCCATTGAAATAATTGTCACACATTTGGAGCTGTGGAACAGCATTCACACTTACTGCTCGACTCGCCTCCAGAAATGGGTGTTGCCTGACGATCCGGCTCTGTTATCTCCAACCACTCACAGAGTAACCGTCCTTCAGATGATTGCCTCATCACCACATCCTGTGACCAGCAACATCTTCTCTACCACCCTGATTAAGGCAACCTGAAAGAGCATTTGAACCACAAGTCAGAACATAAACTCAGCAACAAAAAGAAACGTCCTCTCACTGTCAACCGCGTTGACTTTCAACAAACTTACCATGTGTAAATATTTGTATGAACATAACAAGATTCAACAACTGAGACATAAACTGAACAAGTTCCACAGACATGTGACTAACAGAAATGGAATAATGTGTCCCTGAACAAAGGGGGGGTCAAAATCAAAAGTAACAGTCAGTATCTGGTGTGGCCACCAGCTGCATTAAGTACTGCAGTGCATCTCCTCCTCATGGACTGCACCAGATTTGCTAGTTCTTGCTGTGAGATGTTACCCCACTCTTCCACCAAGGCACCTGCAAGTTCCCGGACATTTCTGGGGGGAATGGCCCTAGCCCTCACCCTCCGATCCAACAGAGATCCGGGCTCTTCGCTGGCCATGGCAGAACACTGACATTCCTGTCTTGCAGGAAATCACACACAGAACGAGCAGTATGGCTGGTGGTATTGTCATGCTGGAGGGTCATGTCAGGATGAGCCTGCAGGAAGGGTACCACATGAGGGAGGAGGATGTCTTCCCTGTAACGCACAGCGTTGAGATTGCCTGCAATGACAACAAGCTCAGTTTGATGATGCTGTGACACACCGCCCCAGACCATGGCAGACCCTCCACCTCCAAATCAATCAGAGTACAGGCCTCGGTGTAACGCTCATTCCTTCGACTATAAACGTGAATACGACCATCACCCCTGGTGAGACAAAACCGCGACTCGTTAGTGAAGAGCACTTTTTGCCAGTCCTGTCTGGTCCAGCGACAGTGGGTTTGTGCCCATAGGCGATGTTGTTGCCGGTGATGTCTGGTGAGGACCTGCCTTACAACAGGCCTACAAGCCCTCAGTCCAGCCTCTCTCAGCCTATTGCGGACAGTCTGAGCACTGATGGAGGGATTGTGTGTTCCTGGTGTAACTCGGGCAGTTGTTGTTGCCATCCTGTACCTGTCCCGCAGGTGTGATGTTCGGATGTACCAATCCTGTGCAGGTGTTGTTACACGTGGTCTGCCACTGCGAGGACGATCAGCTGTCTGTCCTGTCTCCCTGTAGCGCTATCCTAGGCATCTCACAGTACGGACATTGCAATTTATTGCCCTGGTCACATCTGCAGTCTTCATGCCTCCTTGCAGCATGCCTAAGGCACGTTCACGCAGATGATCAGGGACCCTGGGCATCTTTCTTTTGGTGTTTTTCAGAGTCAGTAGAAAGTCCTCTTTAGTGTCCTAAGTTTTCAGAACTGTGACCTTAATTGCCTACCGTCTGTAAGCTGTTAGTGTCTTAACGACCGTTCCACAGGTGCATGTTCATTAATTGTTTATGGTTCATTGAACAAGCATGGGAAACAGTGTTTAAACCCTTTACAATGAAGATCTGTGAAGTTATTTGTATGTTTATGAATTATCTTTGAAAGACAGGGTCCTGAAAAAGGGACGTTTCTTTTTTTTGGTGAGTTTAGTAGATAAATACCCACCAAGAACTTTGAGAGACTTGCGAGAGACTCGAGATCTTGACAGATGTAAGACGTCAATAGATTTCAAAAGGTGTGAATTGTGCAATTGTGTGGATAGCATTCAAGATGTTACATGCATGTGCATGGATGAACGAGCAAAAACAGTCATCTCTTCATACCAGGGGGTGAATCAATCGAATTGTGTAGGAAAGTAACTTCAGAATGCATCGATACATCAGTGTAGCAACTGAAATCATCCCTTACTCTTGTGTACCTAACCACAATGTGTGTGATAATGACTAGAGGTCAACCGATTAATTGGATTTGAAGTTCTCATTACAAATAGGTAATCGGCCTTTTGGATGCCGATTATTGTCGACTTCATTGCAATCCACGAGGAGACTGCGTGGCAGGCTGTCCACCTGTTACGCGAGTGCAGCATCAAAAGGATCTTGTGGCTGCAAGGAGCCAAGGTAAGTTGCTAGCTAGCATTAAACGTATCTTATAAAAAACAATCAATCTTCACATAATCACTAGTTAACTACACGTGGTTGATGATATTACTCGGTTAACTAGATTGTTCTGCGTTGCATATAATCAAAGCGGTGCCTGTTAATTTACCATCGAATCACAGCCTACTTCAACTTCGCCAAACGGGTGATGATTTAACAAAATAACATTTACAACAAAAGCACAATCGTTTCACAAAAGTACCAAACCATAAACATCAATGCCTTTCTTAAAATCAATACACAGAAGTATATTTTTTTAAACCTGTATATTTAGTTAAAATAAATGCATGTTAGCAGGCAATATTAACTAGGGAAATTGTGTCACTTCTCTTGCGTTCAGTGCAAACAGAGTCAGTGTATATGCAGCAGTTTGGGCCGCCTGGCTCGTTGCGAACTGTGTGAAGACCATTTCTTCCTAAGAAAGACCGTAACTAATTTGCCAGAATTTTACATAATTATGACATAACATTGAAGGTTGTGCAATAGAGGTCGACCGATTATGATTTTTTTTAAATGTATTTATTTATTTGTAATAATGACAATTACAACAATACTGAATGAACACTTATTTTAACTTAATATAACACATCAATCAAATCAATTTAGCCTCAAATAAATAATGAAACATGTTCAATTTGGTTTAAATAATGCAAAAACAAAGTGTTGGAGAAGAAAGTAAAAGTGCAATATGTGCCATGTAAAAAAGCAAACATTTAAGTTCCTTGCTCAGAACATGAGAAGGTATGAAAGCTGGTGGTTCCTTTTAACATGAGTCTTCAATATTCCCAGGTAATAAGTTTTAGGTTGTAGTTATTATAGGAATTATAGGACTATTTATCTTTATACCATTTGTATTTCATATACCTTTGACTATTGGATGTTCTTATAGGCACTTTAGTATTGCCAGTGTAACAGTATAGCCATTTCACATCGGCATCTCCTAATCTCGGGAGTTGATAGGCTTGAAGTCATAAACAGCTCAATGCTTGAAGCACAACGAAGAGCTGCTGGCAAACGCACGAAAGTGCTGTTTGAATGAATGCTTACGAGCCTGCTGCTGCCTACCACCGCTCAGTCAGACTGCTCTATCAAATATCAAATCATAGACTTAATTATAACATAATAACACAGAGAAATACGAGCCTTAGGTCATTAATATGGTCAAATCCGGAAACTATCATTTCGAAAGCAAAACGTTTATTCTTTCAGTGAAATACGGAACCGTTCAGTATTTTATCTAACGGGTGGCAACCCTAAGTCTAAATATTGCTGTTGCATTGTACAACCTTCAATGTTATGTCATAATTATTTACAATTCTGGCAAATTAATTACTGTCTTTCTTAGGAAGAACTGGTCTTCACACAGTTCGCAACGAGCCAGGCGGCCCAAACTGCTGCATATACCCTGACTGCTTGCACGGAACGCAAGAGAAGTGACACAATTTCCCTAGTTAAAAGAAAGTCATGTTAGCAGGCAATATTAACTAAATATGCAGGTTTAAAAATATATACTTGTGTATTGATTTTAAGAAAGGCATTGATGTTTATGGTTAGGTACACATTTGTGCAACGACAGTGCTTTTTTCGCGAATGCGCTTGTTAAATCCCCCGTACAGTAGGCTGTGATTCGATGAGAAATTAACAGGCACCGCATCGATTATATGCAACGCAGGACACGCTAGATAAACTAATAATATCATCAACCATGTGTACTTAACTAGTTATTATGTTAAGGTTGATTGTTTTTTATAAGATAAGTTTAATGCTAGCTAGCAACTTTCCTTGGCTTCCTGCTGCACTCACGTAACAGGTAGTCAGCCTGCCACGCAGGCTCCTCGTGGAGTGCAATGTAAGGCAGGTGGTTAGAGCGTTGGACTAGTAACCGGAAGGTTGCAAGATCGAATCCCTGAGCTGACAAGGTAAAAATCTGTCGTTCTGCCCATGAACAAGGCAGTTAACCCACCGTTCCTAGGCCGTCATTGAAAAGAAGAATGTGTTCTTAACTGACTTGCCTAGTTAAATAAAGGTATAAAAATAAAATAAAAATCGGCCACAATCGTTGTCCAAAAATGCCGATTACCAATTGTTATGAAAACTTTAAAATTGGCCCTAATTAATCGGCCATTCCGATTAATCGGTCGACCTCTATTGTGCAATGTAACAGCAATATTTAAACATAGGGTTGCCACCCGTTCGATAAAATACGGAACGGTTCCGTATTTCACTGAAAGAGTAAAAGTTTTGTTTTCGAAATTATAGTTTCCGGATTTGACCATATTAATGACCAACGGCTCGTATTTCTGTGTGTTTATTATAATTATTTCTATGATTTGATATTTGATAGAGCAGTCTGACTGAGCGGTGGTAGGCAGCAGCAGGCTCGTAAGCATTCATTCAAACAGCACTTTACTGCGTTTGCCAGCAGCTCTGAGCAATGCTTGAGGCACAGCGCTGTTTATGACCTTAAGCCTATCAACTCCTGAGATTAGGCTGGCAATACTAAAGTGCCTATAAGAACATCCAATAGTGAAAGTTATATGAAATACAAATGGTTTTGAGAGAAATAGTCGACGCTTCATAATTCCTATAATAACTAGAACCTAAAACTTCTTAACTGGGAATATTAAAGAACTGGGAATATTGAACCACCAGCTTTCATATGTTCTGAGCAAGGAACTTAAACGTTAGCTTTTATACATGGCACATATTGCACTTTTACTTTCTTCAACACTGTGTTTTTGCTTTATTTAACTCAAATTGAACATGTTTCATTATTTATTTGAGACTAAATTGATTATATTTATGTATTATATTAAGTTAAAATAAGTGTTCATTGTTCATTCACTATTGTTGTAATTGTCATTATTACAAATATATATTAAAAATAAAAAAATAAAAAAAAATAAAAAAAATAATAATCACCCGATTAATCGGTATCAACTTTTTTTGGTCCTCCAATAAATGGTATCGGTTTTGAAAAATCATAAAATCGGTCGACCTCTAGTAATGACATTGCTCAAAGGGCTAGTTCTTTCCTTGTGATCAAATAGTTGAAGAAGTTTTGTTGAAAAATACAGTAGTATGGCAGGTCATCTGAAAAAGCTGAGACACTCTTTGTCAATTTGAGCAATTGAAAGCTTCTCAGAGAAACTAGAGAATTCTTGTGAGAGATTCGTCACAGTATTCTTGGTTAGTGTACTACTGTAGCTGGAGGGGAAATGTGTATTCCATAACAAAGCGAATCTGCACTTCCCAGAGCATGCATGCAGGTCCAAACATGCATGGCAGAAAGCTTACCACAAGTATCACAGCTCCAACACCCCTACCGAGACCCCTAGCTGCCTTCAAGGGCCGTGAATGTTTTGAATACAGACACCAAACTCAACAGGGCTACCTTTCAAACTAGATCCAACATGGACAGTGCTGATATTTTCCAGTTACATGGTATTTCATGCATTTTGGCTTGTCGTGGGTGTAACCACATTAGAGAGCAGTACAGCACAAGAAGGAAGTCAGCCAGCTAGACAGCCAGCCTCCAGCCTGTGGAATGAGTCTATGGCTCACTCAGAGGATGAGAGCGATCTGAAGAAGACACAGCGGAATACTCCGAATCTGTGACACACATTCTGCCAATATTCGCAGACATTTAAGTCAGATCCCTTCCTGGATCAGCACGCATCGATTAGAAAATGGATGAAGATTTGAACTTCCGATGTTCTGATGTTTATGAGAATCAAAGTTAATATGTCGAAGTGCCACTACCAGAGCAGCCTTGCGTCCTTTCAGGTTGAGGTTTAGGTCCTTTTCCTGTGTCGTGTCGAAGCAAAGGTTGATGTGTCTGACAGTATGGAAGCTGAATTTGCATAAGTTTGCATTGCCATGACGTAGCAGGAAAAAATCCTAATGAGCCCACAGATACAACTGGAAAGAGGCGTGTCACTAGGAGAGACTCAAGGCTCTGCTTTCTGGCAGGCATGTTGTGGCACAACAGCTGAGAACTGGAGCTGAAACCTAGGAGGGGCAGGGGGAGAATCCAAGGGGGAGGAAAGACAGAATGGACGACTGTAGGCCTAAATGGTCATTATTCAGTTTCCATCCAACCATTTCATGCGGATGAATTACCTGACACATGGGTAAAAAAGTCACGACCGGGCTGATGGAAACAGGAAATGGCAGGACAATTTTATAAATGTCGACAAACAATTTGTTCGTTCGACATGGTCTAGGATTTTTTTTGTGTCTGTAAAATGTATTATGCTAGCAATGGCTGTGGAAACACCTTCATGATCAAATATTATATACATTACAAGGTAGGGGTGGTATACAGAAGATAGTCCTATTTGGAAAAGACCAAGTCCAAAAAATGGCCAGAACAGCTCAAATAAGCAAAGAAAAATGACAGGCCATCATTACTTTAAGACATGAAGGTCAGTTAATCCGGGATTATTTCAAGAACTTTCAAAGTTTCTTCAAGTGCAATCGCAAAAACCATCAAGCGCTATGATGAAACTGGCTCTCATGAGGACCGCCACAGGAATGGAAGACACAGAGTTACCTCTGCTACAGAGGAAAAGTTAATTAGATAGTTACCGGCCTCAGAAATTGCAGCTCAAATAAATGTTTCACAGAGCTCAAGTAACAGACACATCTCAACATCAACTGTTCAGAGGAGACTGTGTGAATCAAGCCTTCATGGTCGGATTGCTGCAAAGAAACCACTACTAAAGGACACCAATAAGAAGAGACTTGCTTGGGCCAAGAAACATGTGCAATGGACATTAGACCAGTGGAAATCTGTCCTTTGCTCTGATGAGTCCAAATGTGCGATTTTTGGTTCCAACCGCCGTGTCCTTGTGAGACGCAGAGTAGGTGAACGGATGATCTCCGCATGTGTGGTTCCCACCGCGAAGCATGGAGGAGGAGGTGTGATGGTGCTTTGCTGGTGACACTGCCAGTGATTTATTTAGAATTCAAGGCACACTTAACCAGCACGGTTACCAGAGCATTCTGCAGCAATACAGCATCCCATCTGGTTTGCTCTTAGTGGGACTATCATTTGCTTTTCAACAGGACAATGACCCAAAACACATCTCCAGGCTGTGTAAGGGCTTTTTGACCAAGGAGAGTGATGGAGTAGTGCATCAGATGACCTGGCCTCCACAATCACCCGACCTCGACCAAATTGAGATGGTTTGGGATGAGTTGGAATGGCGCCCCCCCTTGGGTTGTGCCGTGGCGGAGATCTTTGTGGGCTATACTCAGCCTTGTCTCAGGATGGTAAGTTGGTGGTTGAAGATATCCCTCTAGTGGTGTGGGGGCTGTGCTTTGGCAAAGTGGGTGGGGTTATATCCTGCCTGTTTGGCCCTGTCTGGGGGTATCATCGGATGGGGCCACAGTGTCTCCTGACCCCTCCTGTCTCAGCCTCTAGTATTTATGCTGCAGTAGTGTATGTGTCGGGGGGCTAGGGTCTGTCTGTTATATCTGGAGTACTGTCTTATCCAGTGTCCTGTGTGAATTTAAGTATGCTCTCTAATTCTCTCTTTCTTTCTTTCTCTCTCTCGGAGGACCTGAGCCCTAGGACCATGCCTCAGGACTACCTGGCATGATGACTCCTTGCTGTCCCCAGTCCACGTGGCCGTGCTGCTGCTCCAGTTTCAACTGTTCTGCCTGCGGCTATGGAACTCTGACCTGTTCACCGGACGTGCTACCTGTCCCAGACCTGCTGTTTTCAACTCTCTAGAGACCGCAGGAGCGGTAGAGATACTCTTAATGATCGGCTATGAAAAGCCAACTGACATTTACTCCTGAGGTTCTGACTTGTTGCACCCTCGACAACTACTGTGATTATTATTATTTGACCATGGTGGTCATTTATGAACATTTGAACATCTTGGCCATGTTCTGTTATAATCTCCACCCGGCACAGCCAGAAGAGGACTGGCCACCCCTCATAGCCTGGTTCCGCTCTAGGTTTCTTCCTAGGTTTTGGCCTTTCTAGGGAGTTTTTCCTAGCCACCGTGCTTCTACACCTGCATTGCTTGCTGTTTGGGGTTTTAGGCTGAGTTTCTGTACAGCACTTTGAGATATCAGCTGATGTATGAAGGGCTATATAAATACATTTGATTGGATTTGATTTGAAGGAAAGGCAGCCAACAAGTGCTCAGCATATGTGGGAACTACCATGTCCTTCTGGAAGGTTCTCCCATCTCCACAGATGAAGCCTGGAGCTCTGTCAGAGTGACCATTGGGTTCCTGGTCACCTCCCTGTCCAAGGCCCTTCTCCCCCAATTGCTCAGTTTGGCCAGCCAGCCAGCTCTTGGAAGTCTTGGTGGTTCCAAACTTCTTCCATTTAAGAATGATGTAGGCCACTGTGTTCTTGGGGACCTTCAACGCTGCAAACATTTTTTGGTACCCTTCCCCAGATCGGTGCCTCAACACAATCTTGTCTCGGAGCTCTACAGACAATTCATTCAACCTCATGGCTTGTTTTTTTCTCTGACATGCACTGTCAACTGTGGGACCTTATATAGACAGGTGTGTGCCTTTCCAAATCATGTCCAATCAATTGAATTTACCACAGGTGAACTCCAATCAAGTTGTAGAAACATCTCAAGGATGATCAATGAAACAGGATGCACCTGATCTCAATTTTGAGTCTCATAGCAATACTTATGTAAATAAGGTATATGTTTTTTAAATTTGTAATACATTTGCAAAATTTTCTAAAAACCTGTTTTTGCTTTGTCATTATTGAGTATTGTGTGTAGATTGATGAGGAAAGTGTTTTATTTAATCAATTTCAGAATAAGACTAACGTAACAAAATGTGGAAAAATTCAAGGGGTCTGCATACTTATCGAATGCACTGTATTTAAATAACCATCATATCGAAGTAAACTTGGAATTACACAATGATATGTTGTGTGGTCCTCCCACTACGACTCTAGAAAGCACGCAGTTTATTAGGCTACCGATTAAATATTGTAAATTACTGAACTTCACAGGGTGGTGAAAGTGCACGGTGATGAGCTCGATGCTCAATTTAAATAAATATCAACGGTCTTATTTTGATGACAAGATAATCGATGCTTGGCTGCCGTTTAACAGATAAAAATGATCTTGCTCTTATCCATAATAATCTCATCATGTAGGTAGCCTACCTGCACTGTATGTGCAAGCTGTTGGCTAGAGCACACATGCCAAGACCAGAGTGGGCACATTTGCAACATAACGCAACAGTTTGTGACAAGACCATCAGTAGAGTTGAATATGCGATGGTCTTTTTATTTCGGCACATGGGAATTTGACCGCAAAAGTCAAATTTTTATCCTCAATAAATCTGTTCGATGGAAACATCTCTGGTGGTATTTTTATGCAGATTTGAGAATATTTGCATTAAAATCTGTCGCCAATTGGATGAAAACCTAGTTATTGTATCACTTCTAAATGTTTGCTCATCTGGAAAACCAACCTTGTTTCTGATTCCCAGTCCAGTCAACCATGACCATTTAACTTTTTCTGTTTTAAAACTGTGTCAACCTAGACATTTGCATAGGTTCCACTTCGCTCTGCTACACCTTGTTATCTTGACAACAGGTGCACTTGCGGTGTAACAGAACTTACAGTTCAAGACTACTGACGCAGCTGTTGTGGGTGTGGTTGCGTAACAACATTCTATTCTTTGTTCCCAGTGAAATGCACAGCAGTATGCATAATTCAAAGGAAGAGATCTGTAAGACTCCATTGTTTGAAACATGAATGAATAAAAGAACACTAATGATACAGACATTTCAAAGAAAGCATGTCTTACTGGGGAATGGATTGTATATTGTAGGCCTATCTTGAACTACTTATCTGCAGATTTCTACCCGTTTCTCAGCCCTGCAACAATGGTTGTTATAAACTAATGCTATACCAATCATTTCAGACTGGATTACAATTATATTTTAACCTTTACATAAAGATATAATAGTCATCTCACACATTACTTTCTCACTATTTAACCCCATAAAGAAATGTTAACTCGTGTACATTAATCTAACAGTTAACAGTCAGTGACTGGCAAACATCTATCGAACGGCATGTTCGCGTATTCATATCATAACTTCGGCAACAAGTAAATTATGTAGCAACTATTTCACAATGTTGACCTGCATACCTACAGTGAGAGCCTGCATAATTGAGCAACTTGTTGCCAAGTCCAGCACAGAGTGGGTTTGAACAAGTAGCCTACACTACATGTACATGAACTAAAGCTTTGTGACATTTCATGTATACATTATATACTTTTTTTTTTTTTTAAACAGGTCAACAAAATGGTTTCCTTTCCGAATAATACTTTTTTTTTAAACGATATTGTATCCTGTAGTGTCGTGTCAACAAACCAAACACTCCCACATTTTCTGGAAAAATGGGAGACCAACGGGAATTCTGACCTGAGGCCAGTTAACGGGCGTTTGACGGAAGTTGAACGAAGGTTGTGTGAAGACGGAATTGACACATTTTACTTGAGTGAATTATTTTCCCCGGGCAGCGCAACAATGGGATATGAATACGCATGTTTTCACATTTTAACAGCGCGCGTGCCATGATGTCGTTTGTGGTCCTTTGAGATTTCCAATGTTGAAATAGTTAAATGACTATAATTCATTTTAATGTGACTTCCTCACGCCTACACTTCTATTGTTTCGCTGTCTGAAACTCCGATAAGAGGACTAGTAAAAACCACACATTGTGCTCACATTCGGTCATAAACACATTTAGAAAAAACTATTAAATATTATTAGAGAAAATAGGATACTCACCTTAAAGGAAAAATATATACGTTACTTTCATCAGTGTTGCTCAGAATAAGATACAAGTTATGTTCCTAAAATTCATAGAATGTAGCACCAACGTGTTACTTTCCTTCTCTCTCCAAATATCCTGATTTCGGCGAAGGTGGGCGGAGTTAATACTAGACAGGCTCTAACCTATCTGACAAATGACAGATACACATAGAAGTCAAGAATGGTTTAGTAATAATATTAATATAGTCCAGTTATATCCGCAGTTGATGAACTTGTAATAGTTTTATATACTTTGGTTATGTTTGCGTGATTGTTGTTTGTGAAAGGGCATAAATTTAACATGATAATATTGCTCTTTGACTCCCGAAGCTTGACACCCCTACCACAATGTCCCTAAATGACGACGCAATGAGGGGGACATGAGACTTTCCCAGCAAAAGCAATATCTCCCCCCAAAAACTAAAGCAAACTAACATGTAAGTCACCGGTGATGCTATAGTAATATATGGAAAGGAAAAGTGTGAGAGCACTTCTTTTGACATTTCCACCCAAGCAAGAGTTAACACAATTCCAGAAGAATAATCTCATCAAGAGAAACACTGTCCAAAGGTTTTAAATAGAATGCATTGATTTATTGTACAAGTACAGGTTCATTTCCTAAAAGGTACAATTGTCTGAATCAGATGCATTGCAGTGTTATAATCTAATGTGCTAATATAATCTCTAATATAGTCTCTTCATAATCGTATGAATGATTACACTCAATCCTTTATCCTCCATCCATTTGTAGAATTGGTTCTCGTAAATCTATTCCACTGAAATAAACTGTAAAAATGTTATGAAAACACATGGCTCTGACTTAGGAAAAAAGTCTGATTTCATAACACCATCTAGTGGTTGCTTCTGGCAGTCTATGAAACGATGTTGAAGGAAACCATGAACATCATTCGATAGTAAAAAAAAAACTGGAAATATTAAAAACTAAGATCATTAAGCATGACAAATTATTCACTTTTAAAACAATCAGTCTGAATGGATTTCCTATACGATCACAAAAATGTGCTAAAACAAAAATTCGGTTGCTACATTGAAATAATAATCATACATCCTTCTATTGCAACGAAAATCCACAAAATAAATTGATAAAGCATATTCTAAAATATATGCATGGACCATGTGTGATAATACTACCATGTTAGCTTCATTAAAGTAAGACAAATTCCGATGGCACATAATTTTCCCACAAACAGTTATTACTGCTTCGTTCCATTTGAAACTGTATCAATCATGTATCAATCTGCAAAATACTGTAAAAGTCAACAGCAGTAATCGAGTATAAAAATACTTATTTCATTCTACTGAAGAATGTACTTGTTCCGAATGCAACATCAGGGTTGTATTCAACAGGCACCAAATGAAAGAAAACTGACTGAAACAGATGGGGGGACTATCTGGACTTGTCCTATAAGAACCTCTTTTTTTCTTTCCATTGCAAGACGTTTTACCACAGTGTGCCCTAATGAATACGACCTTGTTCTTCAAGCTAGTTTGATTTTCATGTCATTTCTTGGTAATTAAGCCCCACATGGTAGAAAAGATCCTCAGGCATATATACACTAGTGGTTTGTATTAAGTGCAATAATTGAAAGGCCCCTTTTCTCAAATCACTAGTATCAGAATCACACACTGGTATAGCTTACTCATCAACTCGTTATTCACTAATCATATTCATTACCCCACAAGCACAAACTCTCTCACACCTAGACAAGAGACAGGCACACCGTTGTTCATTGCAAACCACAACTGACCCGTCAATCACTACTAAAGACAACCGTCCACAGTACATTAGCGTCAAATGCTGTGACATGCATGATCAGAAATTATCCAGATTAAAAATGGGATTCAACATATCTCAACAAATCGAGAGATTTTCAATGTACATGATCCAAAGAGCTTGATTAGATCACAAGGATCAGTCATTAAAACCCCTTCATCTTTAGGCCACCTCGCATGCTCACGACAGTTTTGCTTCCTCTCCATCTTATGTTTTCTCAGACCTTCGATTAAATCCATTAACTAGGCACAGGGTATATCAAACTCATAAACTAAAGTACTAGTTTAATACGTCCAGTAGAATGATTGATTCATTAGCAGCACATCAGTAGAGTTGGGGTAAGGAGGCTGGTCTCCAATGGTTCCCCTTTAAAAATGTTCCACCACCTGTGGTTGGTTAAACACAGAAGGGGCGGGTGAGCCCCTTCCGATTGGTGGACGGGCGGCGGCGGCCATGTTGTGGTCCCACTGTTGGATTGGTGTTGTTAGTGTGCTTCCCGTCCCTGTAGTGGAGGGGTCAGGTGAGAAGGCTCAGAGGTCATCTTACAGCTTGGCCTGCAAGGGTTTCAGGTACTTGTGGTAGGACTCGTGGACCTAGAAGAGAAGGAAGGAGGGTCAATTTGAGTACCCTGCAGGTAGTCTCTTCCACCCACCGGCTACACCTCTCTGTCGGTAGCAATAGCCTTGGGACTAGGTTACTCTGCAGGAGACTTACTACTACAGCAAATCATTCATTAGATTGCCATCATTGTGTAGTTTGCCTACATAAAGAACACAGAAATAAATTTGGCTCTTGATCATAATCTGAAACAAATCCTTGTAAATGGTTCTCAAATGGCCTGTTCATGTTCTTAATAATGAACTAAGGTTAAAAAAAATAAGCATAAAATTAACAGTAAATGTATTTTCTTCATCTCAGTTTCTCTTTTTTAAGGCTCGCTCAATGAACTCTGACCTCTGTCTTGTTGAGAGGTGAGCGGCGGGCCCACTCGAACATGTGCTCATAGACGTTGCCGTCGTAGCGTCCCAGGACGGAGTTGAGCATTTCGTCGCAGTAGTCGAAGGCGTCCACCAGGGCCACGGCGTTGGGCCTCAGCTGGGCCAGAAGCTCCTTCAGACGCTGGGACACCTGGGAGAGCTGGGGCACACTCAGGAGACCAGTCTGGAGTTAGGAAGGAATTGTCAGGTCGTTATTGTTAAAGAGAATGTGTTCTCAATAAATAAGCAATAATAGGTTAAAATATCAAAAATGTGATGACAAACGAGTTAGAGCCTTTATATGTAGGATCAAATCAAACAAATCGGAAAGTTAGATTAAGAACATAACTGATTGCAGCATTACCACAAAAATGGAAGGGAGAGAGAAGATAGGGAACTTGTTTGCCTGCCATATATTAATTTGTTTCTAAATTGGCTGAAAGGAATTGGCATAAATAGAAAAATATACCAGTTTCATTTGAGGACAAAAAAGTTGACAGCTGTGCCATACAGGTTGCAAAATAAATGGGAAGAGATTTTCGATGTACCGATTCCATGGCACATGGCTTATGAACTGGTATAAGAAAACAATACTTGAGTTAACAGAGTTTTTCAATTTAAATTATATAAAATTCTTGCCACCAACAGAATGCTATATATATGGGGTATGCAACAATCTCAGCTCTGTAGATTTTGCTGCAAAGAGACAGAATCAATAGATAATTTATTATGCCATTGCCCCTATGTAGCTTGTTTCTGGTCACAGGTTCAGGAAAGATTTTTTTTAAAATCAAGACATACACTTAAAATTAACCTTACAAATAGCAGTGTTGGGGCGATTTGGAAAGCCTTAGTCAGTCAATAAATAATACTCATAGGAAAGGTTTTCATCTTTAACTCACAATCTGTGGATACTAAATGATTAGAAAGGTTAAAAAACTATGTAAAACATCACACAGCACAATTAAAAAATATATGGCACATAGAAACCAAACAAGGATGGTCTATGGTGTTGGATTCTGGGTCAACTTTGAACATGAGATATTAAAGACATGATAGATCAGACGCATAGTATATAAAGGAGTGAGATCTGTAGAAAGACAAGAGTGGCTGTGGAATGTGCTGGGTGGACGGGAGAGAGTCACGGGAGTGCGATAGGTGAGACGAGAGGACATCTGTGGATTAGGCGAAGGAGGGGTTGAGGTCAGGAGGTCAGATCCCCTGAAGGGAGAACTAATGGTTATATTATCCTGTTACCCTCTTCCTGTCGAACCAGAAGATGTAAGGATTGGAGAGAAGGAGGGGTGTCTAAAGTGGAGTATATATACTTGTGATGGTGAGAACTGTTTTTTTGTCTGAATACAGCTGTGTCGACCCTTTGGGAAGAATTAAACTTCGTTAAGCTTCTCTAGTGTCCGTGAGTTATTTACTCTGAAAAATTAGAACCTAACAATGGTGATAGGTGGGATGGGCTGAGAGTGGCTGAGTGGTGGGTTTAAAGAGTTTATGTTTGGTAATGTATTACTTATGTGACTGCTTTATATAAAAGTACCATGTATGTAAAAGGTGAATGCAAAAGCTGTTTAAAAAAATAACATTTGTCCTAAAAATATAAATATAAATATATATACACACTGCTCAAAAAAATAAAGGGAACACTTAAACAACACAATGTAACTCCAAGTCAATCACACTTCTGTGAAATCAAACTGTCCACTTAGGAAGCAACACTGATTGACAATAAATTTCACATGCTGTTGTGCAAATGGAATAGACAAAAGGTGGAAATTATAGGCAATTAGCAAGACACCCCCGATAAAGGAGTGGTTCTGCAGGTGGTGACCACAGACCACTTCTCAGTTCCTATGCTTCCTGGCTGATGTTTTGGTCACTTTTGAATGCTGGCGGTGCTTTCACTCTAGTGGTAGCATGAGACGGAGTCTACAACCCACACAAGTGGCTCAGGTAGTGCAGCTCATCCAGGATGGCACATCAATGCGAGCTGTGGCAAGAAGGTTTGCTGTGTCTGTCAGCGTAGTGTCCAGAGCATGGAGGCGCTACCAGGAGACAGGCCAGTACATCAGGAGACGTGGAGGAGGCCGTAGGAGGGCAACAACCCAGCAGCAGGACCGCTACCTCCGCCTTTGTGCAAGGAGGAGCACTGCCAGAGCCCTGCAAAATGACCTCCAGCAGGCCACAAATGTGCATGTGTCTGCTCAAACAGTCAGAAACAGACTCCATGAGGGTGGTATGAGTGCCCGACGTCCACAGGTGGGGGTTGTGCTTACAGCCCAACACAGTGCAGGACGTTTGGCATTTGCCAGAGAACACCAAGATTGGCAAATTCGCCACTGGCGCCCTGTGCTCTTCACAGATGAAAGCAGGTTCACACTGAGCACATGTGACAGACGTGACAGAGTCTGGAGACGCTGTGGAGAACGTTCTGCTGCCTGCAACATCCTCCAGCATGACCGGTTTGGCGGTGGGTCAGTCATGGTGTGGGGTGGCATTTCTTTGGGGGGCCGCACAGCCCTCCATGTGCTCGCCAGAGGTAGCCTGACTGCCATTAGGTACCGAGATGAGATCCTCAGACCCCTTGTGAGACCATATGCTGGTGTGGTTGGCCCTGGGTTCCTCCTAATGCAAGACAATGCTAGACCTCATGTGGCTCATGTGCTGTGTGTCAGCAGTTCCTGCAAGAGGAAGGCATTGATGCTATGGACTGGCCCGCCCGTTCCCCAGACCTGAATCCAATTGAGCACATCTGGGACATCATGTCTCGCTCCATCCACCAACACCACGTTGCACCACAGACTGTCCAGGAGTTGGCGGATACTTTAGTCCAGGTCTGGGAGGAGATCCCTCAGGAGACCATCCGCCACCTCATCAGGAGCATGCCCAGGCGTTGTAGAGAGGTCATACAGGCACGTGGAGGCCACACACACTACTGAGCCTCATTTTGACTTGTTTTAAGGACATTACATCAAAGTTGGATCAGCCTGTAGTGTGGTTTTCCACTTTAATTTTGAGTGTGACTCCAAATCCAGACCGCCATGGGTTGATAAATTTGATTTCCATTGATCATTTTTGTGTGATTTTGTTGTCAGCACATTCAACTATGTAAAGAACAAAGTATTTAATAAGAATATTTCATTCATTCAGATCTAGGATGTGTTATTTTAGTGTTCCCTTAATTTTTTTGAGCAATATATATATATATACACACAAAAATAAGATAATCTTCCTTTAATAAGTGATACAAGTACGAGTGTAATACCATGTCTTGCTTAAAACATCATACATGACGTTATAAAAATGAATATAGACTTTAGTACGGGACCCACTTATAGGCGCATTGAAATTCACATCTTTTTTTCAAGTACTAGAGTATGTATGTAGTCCCTGTATTTTCCCCTGGGAGATAGTCTGTGATTGCCAGTTGCCATGGTGGTGGTTACCTGGAGGAAGTCTCCACTGTGCTGTTGGATGCCCTGGAGGGCATAGAGCAGGGCCAGGGTGCTGAGGACAGAGTGAACCCCCGTGTCTCCTATCTCCCCCAGCTTAGCTGCAAACAGCTTCACCACCACATAGTGACAGTGGGCCTGGAGATGGAAAGGGAGGAGGAGAAGAGATGGATGAGAGTTAAATGAGGACCAGAGAGAGGAGGAGGAGGAATGAGACAGGAAAATCAAATTGAAAGAAGGAAGCAGAGGGGAAGAGATAAGAGGGATGGGGTGGGGCTCCCTCCCAAAAAACAACACATTCCATATCCCAGGTTGGTAAGGTAACTTACATCAGAGGCTCTGACCAGGTCTATAGCGCTGTTGTTCCAGGCATCTTCCTGACTGACTCTCTTCTGTAGCTCCTGCTGAATACTCTTAGCTGCCAACTCAACCAGCCTAAAGACACACAGAGAGGCATTGACATGGGAAACCTTTAAACAAAAACTGATGCATGGCTATCCATAGAGTACAAGTACATTTAGGTGTATGCTGGTTTGCTGGACCATTTTAGCTCAACCCATTGCATTGCCTGGCACCAACTAACACATTGCTCTGATTAAAAGTCTCTGCCATATAATGAACAGCCCTTTGGGACTTAACGAAGATCAAATATCTAAATGGGATCTATTACCATTACATTTTGGTTAGTTTGTAGGCCCACTTACTTGGCAGCTCGCAGTTTGTAAGCCTCCACAAGGCTGGCCAGGTCATTGACGTTGACGACAGTGGGTCGGGAGGACACAGACTGGGGCTGCAGGCTACGCTCTGACTCGTTCAGGTAGGACACGATGCCACTCAGCTGGTGGCCTGCCGACGCCTGCCGGTAGCTCTTTATCAAGAACCTGGGGAGTGAGGGATGCAAACACGTGAGCAAGACGGTGGATGGGCACGAAGGTCACACACAGACAAGAACACACACAAAGTAGAGATGGGCGATAAGGCCAAAATATCATATCACTATATGTTTCTCATTTTTGACGGTAATTGACGGTATTTTATGTTTTGATATAATAAAAAGGGTGGCAACAAATACATTCTAAGTGGTTTTAAATGGGGCTTTCTCTCTTCTGATTGATTGTATAAAACAAATAATTTCAGCCTTTTCATCAATTTCCTTCACTCATTTGTTATAGTTTCCACACTGTAAAATATTTGTTTTTGTCTTTGTATGCCTCTATTGTGACAAAGTAACTTTTCGTTTATGAAAGTACTAATTCTCCTCTGACCATGTCTTTTCAATGAATTCCAATGGCAGTTCTTACTTTCGCCACAAAAGGCATTGTGCTGATTTCTATGGTGCTTTAGGAACCCCCACTGCCTCACTAGCCTATTTATAACCACAAAATGACATGTGCGCACCTGAAGCTCTTGCTAGGAAATGATCAGATCTCAACCGTTAGCAGTCTCTTACTGGCGGTAAGAACGGACGATTGCAATCATTTTTCAAGTTTCATCACTCAGTTATTTACATTTAACAAACCAAGCAATGAAATACCAGTATGTAAGTTAAAGTAAAAATCCAAACCGGTCCATGCTTTAATACTGGTATATAGTAAAACGCTGTTTACCACCCAGCTCCAACTAAGGACACAAAAACTCATACACACCCATTCATTCGGTCCTAGTCTCACGCACTCCCATTCACCCTTTCCACTGTACACTTCACACTTAGCAGTGCTTACACTGAACACAATCCCAAAAACATGTAGACAGTTAGATCAATGCTTTGTTGATAATTACTACCTTTGATGTGCAGGGCGCAATATCACACAATAGCTTTTAATACTAGGCTTATGTGCCCTGACTTGCAAGTATTGAAATACATTGTAATGTGTGTTTGTGTGAAATGTATAATGTGACTAATTGATGTTTCTGATTCAGCGAGGAAAGAATGTGTCATTTCAGGGTGTGTGTCTGTCATATCTGTGTCTTATATTTGTGTTTGCGTCTGCATGTGTGCGTGCATGTGCAAGTGTGTGTGTGTGTGTACCTACCTAGCGGTCTGCAGCATCATGACGGTGTTCTCTCCCTCGTAGGTGCACGTGGGCACGAAGTTAACATAGATGTCTGGGAGGGCGCTGCAGCGGGAGTAGCCGTGCCCGCCGCACGCCATGCGACACACCTCAATGCCCGCGCTGGCCGTCCATGTGGTGAAGGCCTTCAGGCCCGCGGACAGGGCATGGAGCTGGGCACAGGTCAGACGATGGCACAGGGTTATGCAGTTAAATTGACACAGGATGGTAGAGGATGGGCACAGGGTACAGTTATATTGGCACAGAAAAGGAGCAAATTAAAAATGACGTCATTTGTTAATATGAATGAGGATCTTTTGTTTTAACCCCCCTAGAGTTGATTGACGCATCGGTGCGCCAATCTAAGTTACATAACAACACAAAATCCCCATAAAAATCAATTCCATATGTCAGCTTAGCACTCCCCCCCAATGTCTTAGACTAAAGAATTAACACCGACGAAGCCCGTTGTCAAAACACCTCCATTAGACTTCTGCTGCTTAAAATGGATGAAACATTTCAAGACTATTTTCAGTGTTATCCCATTTTTCCTGGTCAGGTCACGTGGTTAGGAAAAAACTCAGGGCCATAGCCAGCCTTCTTTCATCATGTACTATATCAAGAGGAGGTATTTACTTAGCCTGGATACCAGTCTGTTTAGCTATCATTCCACTCCTTGTATAGCATGACACGACGTGGAATGTTAGCAAAACAGATTCTGGATTTCAGGCTAGTAGTTACTGTAAGTACCTCTGGTAGTTCACTGAAGTCTCCCTGGCTGATGTCTCCAGTGATGCGGTGGTAGACGTCGTTCATGTACTGACCCACAAATTTGTAGGCATAGGCTGTAGCCAGCAGGGGGAACAGCTTGTACTGTTGGGTCTGGTAGTCCATGATCTGGGGCTCCGGCTCTCTGGAGGAACCACAATATAAGAATATAGACTTAGACACAAGGTTAATGGTTCGTTATCTTTTATATGTTAGTCTTTGAAGAACATTGAGATACACATATTATATGAGTAAGGCTTCCTAATATCTACCCAAACTCTATGTAATATCTATCTACATCAGCTCTCACACAATTAGAAGAGTATAGATTTTGTTAAATGGTAAGGGTTCTAGTACTTTGCTTTCTATTCTTGTTTGTGTCTATGAGTGTGTTACTTGTGTATGGATGTGTGTAAGTATATGTGAGTATTTTTGTATTCCTTTGACTATTTATGTATGTTTCAGTAAATGTGTGCATCCAGGGTCATGTTCATTAGGCAACAAACGGATGAAAACGCACCGAAACATAACACAGGAAAGTAGTATCTGTACAATAAGAATTTAGATTTCCATCTCAAAATATTTTTGCTACAGTGTGACCTACTGAACATGACCATGGTGTGTCCAGAGCTGCAACTGACCCTGGGCGTATCTCAGACTGGTGCCGTACGGAACTGTAGCGGATGGCGATAGTGCAGGACTTGGCGAGGGCGCGGCCCGCTTCCCCTACGATCATGGACCTGATGAACACCATGGTGCCGTAGGTCAGCTTGTCACTGGGAGGCTTCACGTACGTACCGTCTGCCTCCACCTGGTGGGGGAATACATACTGTCTGTGGCAGTGGAGGCTCCTCAGAGGAGGAAGGGGAGGAGCATCCTCCTTAGTGAATTTCAGAATCTTCATTTTTTTTAAATTAAAACTACAATAAATATCTTCACGTCACCAAATAATTGATTAAAACACACTTTTTTGCAATGTAGGTCAGTAGCCGCAACAGCACTATGTAGGGTAGCACCATGGTGTAACCAGAGGACAGATAGTTTCTGTCCCTCTCTGGGAACATTGACTTCAATACAAAGCCTAGGAGGCTCATGGTTCTCACCCCCTTCCATAGACTTACACAGTAATTATGTCAACTTCAGAGCTCTTGCAGCATGAACTGACGTTGTCCACCCAATCACAGGATCAAAGAATGAATCTGGTACTGAAAGCATAAGCTACAGCTAGCTAGCTAGCAGTGCATAACATGTGGTGAGTAGTTGACTCAAAGAAAGAGAAAGAATAGAACAGCTTTGAACAAATTCATTTTTTTAAGAGAGTGAGATAGAGAGCTAGCTATATGTCGTTGTATTCTTTCCACTTAGCTAGCGAATGCAGTTAGCTAGTTTAGCCTACTCAAACAGAAACATATTCTATGTTAGCTAGCTGGCTAAGGCTATCCAACACTGGAACTCTTCAAAGTCAAGATAAGCTTTTGGTTTTATTAATTTATTGCCACCAGGGCCCAATGGTGCTTTCTGATTGTACACTGTACTGCATGATTGTAGCGGGTTTACTAACACGTTAGTTCTAGCAGCTATGTAGACTAATATGCGAGAAGGAATACAATAAACAAAGTGATCATGCTTTTTGTATGTGATTGTATGAAAGTGAACTCTGTTCACGTGTGTTCAGTGGTGTATTCATTCCGCTGATTCTGTTGAAAAATGTTTCTTAAACTGAAGCAAACAGAACGGGGATAAAATACCTGAATTTGTCCAATATAAACTCTTGTTTGCCACTGTTGGACTAATGATTACATCTTAGATCAGCTAGATGCAGGCAAGAGTGTGCAAGGCGATATTGAATGTCACTGTTACCTTGATTACAAACATGTATCTCTACCTGTGTGCACCTACGTTGTAATCTTTCACTCATAGGCTAGGTATAGGAAAAAGTTGAGTATCATGTAGTAGCCTAAACCTATCGATGTTACATTGAGCTGGTTGAATGGAATATAAATGACAGTCATCCAATATCCTGTAATAGAAATAAGGCTCATAAATCTTTCTTTTTTTTTTTTTTTTTTTTAAATAAACGTCCTCCCTCATCTTAGACAACACCGACCACCACTGGTCTGTGGTATACAGTTCTAGGACAATCAGGTAGTAAGTATACGCTCTCTGTGAGGAATATGCATACAA
Organism: Salvelinus namaycush; assembly: GCF_016432855.1. Lineage (NCBI taxonomy): Eukaryota > Metazoa > Chordata > Actinopteri > Salmoniformes > Salmonidae > Salvelinus > Salvelinus namaycush. The sequence continues at coordinate 63,700,693 of NC_052308.1, read as the reverse complement.
TATACTTCAAAATCAAAGCTTTGTGACAGCATTAGAATCAACCAACAGAAACAAAGAACAGTGTCTCCTTGAAATGTGCTTAACTTCCCAGTCGCTCACCTTTGCATATTTCATCAGCATGTGTTCGCGAGGAATTCGTACGTTCTCCAATTTCAGGTAACCATTGTCAACCTCATCAAAGCCGAACTTGGGTCCTATGTCGCCTACCACCACACCTGAGAGAAAGAGAGTGAGTTCACTAGACAGTAGGCTACCACCACACCTGAGAGTGAAAGAGAGTGAGTTCACTAGACAGTAGGCTACCACCACACCTGAGAGAAAGAGAGTGAGTTCACTAGACAGTAGGCTACCACCACACCTGAGAGTGAAAGAGAGTTCACTAGACAGTAGGCTACCACCACACCTGAGAGTGAAAGAGAGTTCACTAGACAGTAGGCTACCACCAAAGCTACATACAGAGACACAGACAGACATACTCACAAACACTCTCTTTTTGACGCACGCACAGCAGTATGTACAGTACCTGGCAGTGGTATGTGTGTGTTCATACTGCGGAGAGGTACGATGAAGGCGTGCAGGCCGTGACACTTCCCCTGGGTGTGGAGCTGGGCCAGAACTATGGCGTGGTTAGACGTCTTACCCACTGGGGAGAGAGCGAGAAGAGAGCGAGACGGACAGGGAAAGCGAGAGAGTCCATTACACTCCAATGGATTCATAACATTAGCTATGTCAATTCTCACTATTCAAATAACTTGATTGAAATCATTTGGCAGTAATTTAAGTGTCTGGTCCACACTACAATGAGAATCAGCAGTAAAATGGTCTGATCTTGTTCAGCAATGTTGTGGAATGTGTTTTCTTCAGAAGCTAAGTTCACATAATTTACTGGGGATTGGTTTGATTGTACTTAGACCCCTTGACTTTTTCCATATTTTTGTTACATTACAGTCATTCTAAAATGGATTTTAAAAATGCTAATCGTCAGCAATCTACACACAATACCCCATAATGACAACGCAAAAACAGAAATACCTTATTTATACAAGTATTCAGACCCTTTCCTATGAGGCTCGAAATTGAGCTCAGGTGCATCCTGTTTCCATTGATCATCCTTGAGATGTTTCTACAACTTGATTCAAATCCACCTGTGGTCAATTAAATTGATTTGACATGATTTGGAAAGGCACACACCTGTCTATATACGGTCCCACAGTTGACAGTGCATGTCAGAGAAAAAAACCAAGCCATGAGGTAAAAGGAATTGCCATAGAGCTCCGAGACAGGATTGTGTCGAGGCGCAGATCTGGGGAAGGGTACCAAAATATTTCTGCAGCATTGAAGGTCCCTAAGAACACAGTGGCCTACATCATTCTTAAATCGAAGAAGTTTGGAACCACCAAGACTCTTCCAAGAGCTGGCCGCCCAGCCAAACTGAGCAATCAGGGGAGAAGGGCCTTGGACAGGGAGGTGACCAAGAACCTGATGGTCACTCTGACAGAGCTCCAGAGTTCCTCTGTGGAGATGGGAGAACCTTCCAGAAGGACAATCATCTCTGCAGAACTCAATCAAATCAGGCCTTTATGGTACGTACAGTGGCCAGACGGAAGCCACTCCTCAGTAAAAGGCACATGATAGCCCGCTTGGAGTTTGCCAAAAGGCACCTAAAGACTCACAGACCATGAGAAACAAGATTCTCTGGTCTGATGAAACCAAGATTGAACGCTTTGGCCTGAATGCCAAGCATCAACTCTGGACGAAACCTGGCACCATCCCTACGGTGAAGCATGGTGGTGGCAGCATCATGCTGTGGGGATGTTTTTCAGCGGCAGGGACTGGGAGACTAGTCAGGATCAAGGGAAAGATGAACGTAGCAAAGTACAGAGAGATCATTGATGAAAACCTGCTCCAGAGCACTCTGAACCTCAGACTGGGGCAAAGGTTCACCCTAAGCACACAGCCAAGACAACGCAGGAGTGTCTTCGGGACAAGTCTCTGAATGTCCTTGAGTGGCTCAGGCAGAGCCCGGACTTGAACCTGATCGAACATCTCTGGAGAAACCTAAAAATAGCTGTCCAGCAACGCTTCCCAGCCACCTGACACTCGATGCTGTAATTGCTGCCAAAGATTCTTCAACAAAGTACTGAGTAAAGGGTCTGAATCCTTATGTAAATGTAATAATTTATTATGTAAATGTGATAGTTTTATTTTTAATAAATTATCTAAAATTTCTAAACCTGTTTTTGCCTTGTCATTATGGGTATTGTGTGTAGATTGAAGGGAAAAAACCCTATTTAATCCATTTTATAATAAGGCTGTAACGTAACAAAATGTGGAAAAAGTGTATGTGTATGGGCCCTGAAGCTGAAGTGTGTCCGTGTACTCACGTCCCCCAGGCCACCACTTGATGGAGGTGATGGTCGGGCTGTTCAGGACAAACTCCTGGGTGGCCGGGTCATATGTTGCCGTGGTTTCAAGCCCCCTGAGGTGGGTGCCTAGGCAACGAGAAAGACACCAAGGCCCCCAAACAAACAACACGAAAAACGAGTTATCACTAAGTTATGGCAGGAGTACATTGATGTTTTCAAATATTATGCAGTGCAAAACTGACACAAGACTAGCCATCAATCTCAACTAATAACGCAACTTCAAACTTTTTTTTAACCACCAGTTCCCTCACGGGAAAAAAAGTTATTCTATTCTATATTGGAAAAACCTTTGTAGGTGTTTGACAGATCGAAACCAAAGAAAATCCAATCTATTTCTTACAATTTGCATAGGTGTACGGTTTAGGACTGTCAAAGTTAACCCGACATTTTTTTATGCTGTTAATTTTGCTTCTGTTTTAGTTCTCAGGTCAAAATATTTAAGCAAATGATCCCAGTTCTAGTAGCAGCTGCTTGTGACTAGTTCATGAAGAACATGGATCAGTAGCCTAGGCTAGATCTAATAGCTGTATTATATTTTACATGTTGTTAGTTTTCTGTGGAACTCATAACATTGTCAGACAGGTTTAAATGCTCTTTGTATCCATAGAGCCAGGTCTTTTTTCCCCCTATAGTCAACCCTCCAATTATAAATTGGAATGAATTAAGCGTTAACAGTACTTGTGTGTACGTGGGCAACTGTTAAACTTCAAAAACATTGATAAGAGGCAGTAGGCCTACTTTAAACATTGAGACCGTTAATAGCCAGCTGTATGTTCCAGTGACTTTTGTGTTATGGTGAAACATTTTGATACAGAATATTTTGTGTTTCTTTCCTTAACAATCAAAACATAGTATGCCTATAACTAAACGCCACTAATGCAATTCACTATTTTAATTGTTTGACAGCCCTATTACGTTTATACAGTGAAGTTTCGGGTGATGAAGGACATAGGTTGTCTGTCTTTAAACTCAATATACTTCCAAACACAGTAAGGGGGACAAAAGGGACAGAGGCGGTGGAGGGTACCTGTTTTGGAAAGGAAGTCACTGAGGATGCTTTACAAGTGGGCATGCACGTTCACCGTGGCTGGCAACAAGACTGTGTGAGAACCAGGGGCAGAGCACATTGCAAAGGGAAGCCATGCGTAGCTGTACGGCCAACAACACGCACTCTCCAAGCAAGCCAGTATTAATGGTTTTAAACAGAGTAAAGGCCAGAGTGAAATGTCCTTTTAAAAAAAAATTAAAATAGCATTTAAAAAAGACCCAGTGCAGTCAAAAATATTATTCCTGTGTTTTATTTATAATTCCACACTATGAGGTTGGAATAATACTGTGAAATTGTGAAAATGATAATGCCCTTTTAGTGCAAGAGCTGTTTGAAAAGACCGCCTAAAATGTCAGCTTCTTTTGGGGGGATGGAGTTTTGGAATGCCTGGTGACATCATCAGGCAGTAAATTAGTACCAAACATCTCTGCTAATAACAGCTAGTTTTGAGTATCCCCTCAATACTCAGACCACTCCCAGACAGTCATAGCAAAATCCTTGTTTGATAAATTGCTCTTTGCTAAGAAGCCATTTTTGTTTCTTTTTGACCATTTTAATTGAAAACAATCACACTAAGGTAATTAATTGTTACCCAGAAACAATTTGATATTGAGATAAAAAACGGCATCATTGGACCTTTAACAACACAAACGTTTTGTCGGTGGAGACGGTTTTACACAAAATTCCCTAACGAGTATGGGAGAGTTCTCTGGAGGCTCGACTCAAATGTTTAAGAGGGTGGGCATGCATCTCTTGTCCACTCCACAGAGCATGTGGGTGACGGGAGGTTGGTGACCAGGTACGGTTTGTTCGGCATTTTACCGTGGCCCATCTCCGTCTGTGCGTAGGTGCCGATGATCTCCAGGTTCCAGGCGGGTATGAAGAATGTCTCCATCTGCTCAGGACTGGCCTGGTTCAGCAGAGTGGGCAGGAACATTGCCAGGTGGAGGTCCAGCGGCTCTGACCGCCCACGGTGCACACAGCTGGGGCAGCGCCAAGGGGCAAGGAGGGGAGGGGGTAGGGGATAGGAGGGTAGTTTGAAGGGAGAATATGGTAAAGGAAGGATAGGATATTGTGGGGGCATGCAATATAAGGTATAGCCAAGGGGGGGGGGGGAAATAATTTTTAGGCATAGAATAATAGACCATATAATGGGACATGACAATGGAGAAATGGTTGGAAAAGATGGGAGATTGGAAGTGTTAGTAAATAACATTTTGGGGGCAGAGAGGATGGATGAATAGATGGAGGGATGGGGGGAGTGCAAGAATTCATATAAAAAATGTAAAACAACTGAATAGAATAATCTGCATTTAGACCTGGCTTGAATCAAGAAAAGGTTGATTAAGTTCAGTCATTCAAAATAACTTTCTCATGCATGATTGATTTGCCTGAAATGTTAATTTCCAAAAGCAGTGTAACCTGTAATCTCTCATTTCACTGAAAAAACATTTTAAATTCCAAATTAACTGTGAGGCAAACTCTGGGCTGTGTTCATTAGGCAACCAATGGAAGAAAAATGACACAGGAAGGGACTAACTGGACTTGGTCCATTTAGAAATGGCCAATTTAGTTTTACATTGTTAAAGTTTTTTCATTGCACGGCCAAATGAACACAACCCTGCGGCAGTAAAATGTCAAATGTGTGACAACCAATAAATCAACATTATACTCTATGTCTATGCTAATGCTACCAACTAGTGCAGTGCAACTAGCAGTTTCAAAGCAGACTCTTTAGTCCAGGGGTAGGCAACCCTGTTCCTGGAAGGCCACAGGTACTGCAGGATTTTGTTCCAAGTATGCACCACACCTGACCAATTGCGCTAATTCAGTGATTGCCTAAATTCACAAACCTGGCCTTCCAGGTTGGTTAAATCAAAAATATAAAGTGCCTGCGAAACTCCAGGATCACGGTTGCCTACTGCTACCCCTGCTTTAGTTCATAAGGGAGAAGCAGTTGTAAGGGCATTTAAGGTTAAGACAATAGGCAGTTTTCCATTGACCCAAGATTATTCGACAAAAGCAATGTGCGATATGTGTTACGGAAACGGCAGGTCGCATAACGGTTAAGACTGTTGGGTCAATAACCGAAAGTTCACTGGTTCAAATCCCCGAGCAGACTAGGTGAAACAAATCTGCCCTTGAGTAAGGCACTTTTGCTCCAGGGTCGCTGTCAATAATGGCTGATCCCTGACCGTGACCCCACTCTCTGAGGTTGTCAGAGGGAGTGGGAAATCAAAAATAAACAAACTAATTTCCAATTCACACATACTTACACACTTTTACATGTGCGAAATAGGACAAACGTAAGCACCTACCTAATTATTATTAATATAGGAGACATTTTCTACCGATCGGCAACATTTTTATAAGTTCGACAGGTGGACATTTCCTTTGTCGAACTTTCTTCATTGCGACAGATGATGATGGAACCAGTGTTTTTCGAATAAATGCTGATTGCCACAAATTTGAAGGTACACGGGCATGTGACGTTGTCACGTAACTATACAAATAATGTTTCTTTGCAGGAAAAGGATTATCCTGACTTTCAAGAGAGCCTGAATTACTTACACCTTGTTTTTCTAGTTGGCTGGCAAGTTTCACCATCCAATTATTTCCGATCTACAGGAGTGCAAGTTTCACCATGGCACGGACAGTGGCGATACGTTGGCACGTGAATTATTATAATATGGAAAATATTAGTACATTATTGCATTCTATCCATGCTGGCTTTCGCGGGCTACCTGCGAAATGAAACAGATAGGTGAGAGGGCATACAGGGTGTTGCCAATTTATTAATGTACAATTTTCCCAGTTGGGTAATGGAAACACTGACCACTACATTTTTATTCAACACTTTAGGATTTTGCGAAAAACAATGTTGAGGTGCGAGGTCATTAAATCCAGCTGTTTTTATTGACAATTAAATCATTAAAATGGAAACGCACGACAGCAGGCAATTGTATCCATTTTCTATGCAAACTTTTTAAATGTTGGCACAAAAAAAATCACTTGAAAAAGTTCACGGAAACCTAGCTAGTGAGTTGCTGAGAAGAAGTGAACCAGAATAGAACTCTACAAAAGAAGGCCTTCAGAATATTCTGAACAGCCAGTCCTGGACATTCCCTGGAGTAGTATTGTCATGGAAATGCCATGGTTACGTGATCGTGAATAATGTCCACTTCGCAGCGTCATAGAAGTGAAACATTGGCAACAAGAGACATCTGGCATGGCAGATTTCTCTACTTTCTGATTAACAATGGGATATTCAGGGATCTGAAACTCAACCCACACTACATGTTCTTTGGCAGGACACAGTGCGTCTTCCCTATGAGTTGAGACTTCAACAGACAAGAACAATTGTTAGGCCTATATTCATTCATCCAAGCCGTTCATTCACAAACAGCCAAACAATTAGGCCTACATCCATCCACTCGAATGCACAATTCAGAATGTTAGTTCATTTGCTTAAAAAAGGTCCAAATTCTACAGTGTTAGGGTTAATCATTGTAATGAGTAGACTAGATTCAGAGCAAATGGGGAGTAGGGGAAAAATCAAGACTTAATAGCAATCAAAGTTAAATGACATAAGCTTGGAAACAACTCATTAGGCTAATAGGCCACTACTAGCAGAAGGAGAGGAAATAAAAGGGGTTTGAGGAATGGAATGAAACTAAAAACTAGATGGGAGACATTTGGGTTCGTCGGGAAAAGATTTTTAAATATTGTTTAAGCGCAATGTTAGGGATTTTTTTGTCCTTCAATTGTTTCTTTTGTCACCTTTTCCAAGGTATTGGGTAGGTTATGAGGACTCTAAAAACAGACTGGCAATCATGACATTTTGAATTCAGCATATTAGTTTTGGCTATTCAGTTTAGCTAATAACTATTGAGTTATGCCTACTGTTTGGGCACATTTTGTCTACACAAACAACTACAGTGATCTGTCAAACACCTACAAATAATCACTTTCAATCTAAATGTCCACCCCATGATTTGAAAACAATATTAAAAGAAAATCCTACGTCAAAGATCGACAACTGTCCATCCCTAAGCATCCCCGTGAGCCTTTCCATAATTCAAACATAACTAGCTAGCTAAATATAAAACAATTGCACAAGCACTTTGTTGTATAAATTGTGCTATTACGTTATCATTATTATAAATTCTCTGTAAGGAACTGACCGTGCCCCAACTCTGTCTGGGCGTAGGTGCCCAGGGCCTTGAAGGACTCGGCCAGGGGGACCCACTTCTTGAACTGCTCCTTGTTACACTGGGTGTACAGGGTGGGGAGGAACATGACGAAGTGGAGCCCCAGAGCCTCCTGATGGTTGCCCCGAAACACGCTGAGGGAGGGGGACAGACACACAGGTTGACGGATGGACAGACTGGACCACTCAGCAGGTTTGTGGTGATTTTACTCGTTTTAAAAAAGGGGAGGTTCTACCTAAACTTGTCCAATAAGAAGGTGCATTTTAGTTTTCCATTTCAAAGTGTTTCGTGCCTACTTAAAATGACCCAGGTTTAGGGTTGACACTAGTGTCAACATGACCTTACTGTAAAAGCAGGATTCTGCAAGATTCTGGTAATTAATCATGGAAGTCTATAGGTATGCTAGCATAAGCTACTGTACCTATAGACTTCTAGTTTTGCGCTAACGGTAGTTAGCATTCGCTCGCAAAACTACCTCTAATGTCATTCATACTGCACGCAGAGACATAAAAATAGTACCCACGAGTTTCTGACTCTGGGTAAGTAGAAAACTGCTTAATTGACAGAATCTTGCAGTATCCCTTTAAAGACATGCTCTGGGTCTTAAACGACCACTAAGTATTTTTTTTAACTCCCCTTATGGGCTAGATGTGTCAATGTGTAGTTCATACATGCATAATCTATGAGCAGAATTACTGTCTTACCTCAATTAGCCACAAAATCCCTAGTTTGAAAGCAACTGTCTGCAAGAAGCTGTGCAGTGCCATTTTACCCCACATGGGCCAGCCCCCTAGCAAGAGTTCTAGCCAATGAGCATCAGTTGCTCACCATTTGAGTGATAGCTAGCAAGATGCGTGCGCACACACAGTAGAGTGACAGAGAGGAATTATGTGGTGCACATATGTGACATAGTACACCATTTTTGGAGGCATACTTTTGGCTCGTGAGCGCTACTTCCAGAAGTACTGGCTAAAAAGTATACCAAAGTACCCGAGAATCTAACACTTTAGAAAAAATATTGACATTGGACAAACCCAATCCCTTTAGTTTCACTATAAAATGTGCTCTGATTTGCCTCGCCATTGTCATATTGAGAAATAGATGTTTTTAGCCTGTGACCTAGTTTTAATCTTGATGTGACCTTTGCTCTGCCTAGAGAGATGGTGCTGGCCTGCAGCAGTACTCCATGACTCTCACATACTAGGGATTGGGTTTTGAAATAATTTCACTATTCGAATAATATGATGAATTATTTTGATATCCGGATTTTCGATAAACATGTTGTTTTTTTGTTTTTTTACATTTGGTTTTTAAGCTGAGCACTGCTACGTGAGGGAGAGAGTCAGGCTCTCTACTGATGCAGTTGTGGAGGGGCCTTGTGTGTGATCAGAATGGAGGGAGCAGACGGAGGAAGATGGCTAATAAAAATATTGCCATTATTCTGGTGATAGTCTTTACAATACAATAAAAGTCTACTACTTCTCATTTTGCTAACTTTTAATGCCATCATTGTACTACATCTTACATTGCATTAGTGAGCTCTCTCTCCACTTGCTACAGATCGAGTCTCTTTGACGCTTTGATTGGCCAACATAAAACAAGTTACATGAAGGCTACTGGAGGTCACACGTCATTAAAACTAAATTGAAATGTTTGTTTTATTAAATGAATAATTTGAAATGTCATGGTATATCCTTGTATGTAACAATGTCACATTCTAATTTCATTTTTTTTTTTTTTACTTTTCAGTGTTAAAACTTCCAGACGGGTTGACGCCAAGTGGTAAGAGTAGGCAACACCTCCGCCACGCTGACCCTCAACACAGGGCCCTCCCAGGGGTGTGTGCTTACCCCTGTGTGGCCACGCACGACTCAAACTCCATCACCAAGTTTACTGACGACACGACTGTGGTCGAGAAGTTCAGAGACCTGGCAGTGTGGTGCCAGGGCAACAACCTCTCCCTCAATGTCAGCAAGACCAATGAGCTGATCTTGGACTTCAGAAAACCGGCACAGGTGCACACCCCCATCCACATTGATGGGCCGTAGTGGAGCTTGTCAAGAGCGTCAAGTTTCTCTGTATCCTATTCACTGAGGAGTTAACATGGTCCCCTAACACCAGAACAGTCATAAGGAAGGCACGGCAACGCTTCTTAGCCCCTCAGATCTTCAGCAACTTTTACAGCTGCACTATTGAGAGCATCCTGACTGGTTGTATCACCGTCTGGTATGGCAACTGCAACGCTCGTGACCGGAAGGCCCTGCAGAGGGTGGTGCGGCTGGCCCAGCGCAAACCTGGGGGTGAGCTCCCAGCCATCCACGATGTACATGCCAGGCAATGTCTGAGAAAGGCCCCCAAAAAATGTCTCCAGCCACCCGAGATATGGACTGTTCTCCATGCTCCCGTCCAATAGGCTGGACCAGTGCATCAAGGCTCAGACAAACAAACTCCTAAACAACTTCTATCCCCTGGCCATAACTGTTAAATGGCGAACAACTACTGCTCTCCCTCTCCTACAGAATATCCACACTGACTATGACCATCCACAAACTCTAACCACTCAGACAACTTACGCTGCTGCAAAAATGATTATTGATCAGATTACTCCATTAAACTGCTGTCCATTGATTATGTATTGCCATTACCATTAATCTATACTGAACTAAAATATAAAGTGCTGAAATAAAATATCCCAAAAATGTTCCATACGCACAAAAAGCTTATTTCTCAAATTCTGCATAAATTTGTTTGTATCCCTGTTAGTGAGCATTTCTCCTTCGTCAAGATAATCCATCCACCTGACAGGTGTGGCATATCAAGAAGCTGATTAAACAGCATTATCATTACACAGGTGCAAGGATTAATTGGGGACAATAAAAAGCCATTCTAAAATTTGAAGTATTGTCACACAATGCCACAGATGGTTTGATGGAGTGTGCAATTGGCAAGCTGACTGCAGGAATGTCCACCAGAGCTGTTGCCAGAGATTTGAATGACCCTGAAACTGACCCTGTATATAGCTACCGACTAGAGGTCGACCAATTATGATTTTTCAACGCCGATACCGATTATTGGAGGACCAAAAAAAGCCGATACCAATTAAATCATCCGTTTTTTTAAATAAAATTTGTAATAATGACAATTACAACAAAACTGAATGAACACTTATTTTAACTTAATATAATACATCAATCAACTCAATTTAGCCTCAAATAAATAATGAAACATGTTCAATTTGGTTTAAATAATGCAAAAACAAAGTGTTGGAGAAGAAAGTAAAAGTGCAATATGTGCCATGTAAGAAAGTTAACGTTTAAGTTCCTTGCTCAGAACATATGAAAGCTGGTGGTTCCTTTTAATATGAGTCTTCAATATTCCCAGGTAAGAAGTTTTAGGTTGAAGTTAATATAGGAATTATAGGACTATTTCTCTCTATACGATTTGTATTTCATATATCTTTGACTATTGGATGCTCTTATAGGCATTTTAGTATTGCCAATGTAACAGTATAGCTTCCGTCCCTCTCCTCGCTCCTACCTGGGCTCGAACCAGGAACACATCGACAACAGCCACCCTCGAAGCAGCGTTACCCATGCAGAGCAAGGGGAACAACTACTCCAAGTCTCAGAGTGAGTCACGTTTGAAACGACTATTAGCGTGCACCCCGCTAACTAGCTAGCCATTTCACATCGGTTACACCAGCCTAATCTCGGGAGTTGTTAGGCTTGAAGTCATAAACAGCAGAGCTGCTGGCAAAACGCACGAAAGTGCTGGTTGAATGAATGCTTACGAGCGTGCTGGTGCCTACCATCGCTCAGCCAGACTGCTCTATCAAATCATATACTTAATTATAACATACAGAAATACGAGCTTTAGGTCATTAATATGGTAAAATACGGAAACTATCATCTCTAAAACAAAACGTTTATTCTTTCAGTGAAATACGGAACCATTACGTATTTTATCTAACGGGTGGCATCCATAAGACTAAATATGCCTGTTACATTGCACAACCTTCAATGTTATGTCATAACATTGGCAAAACCTAACATAATCGTTTGTAGTGCTTTCGCTGAAAAGCATATTTGAAATCGGACACTTTGGTGGGATTAACAACAAGATTACCTTTAAAATGATATAAGACACATGTATGTTTGAGGAATTTTAATTATGAGATTTCTGTTGTTTGAATTTGGCGCCCTGCACTTTCACTGGCTGTTGTCATATCGATCCCGTTAGCGGGATGCAGCCATAAGAAGTTAATGCACAGAGATACCGTGGCGAAATCCTGAGGCCCATTGTCGTGCCATTCAGCCGCCGTCATCACCTCATGTTTCAGCATGATTATCCAAGGCCCCATGTCGCAAAGATCTGTACACTATTCATACTCACCAGACATGTCACCCATTGAGCATGTTTGGGATGCTCTGGATCTGTGTGTGCGACCATATGTTCTCGTTCCTGACAATATCCAGCGACTTCGCACAGCCATTGAAGAGGAGTAGGACAACATTCCACAATCAACAGCCTGATAAACTCTATGCGAAGGAGATGTGTCACGCTGCATGAGACAAATGGTGGTCACACCAGATACTGACTGGCTTTTTGATCCACACCCCTACCTTTTTTAAACGGTATATGTATTCCCAGTCATGTGAAATCCATAGATTAGGGGCTAATTATTTTATTTCAATTGACCGATTTCTTTTTATGAACTGAAACCTAGTAAAATCTTTGAAATTGTTGCGTTTTGCGTTTATATTTTAGTTCAGTATAGTTTCAGGTTAAAACGTTTATTCGCCACGTGCGAATAACAGGATAAAACGGGTGTAATGAACGGGTACAATGAAATTCTTTGAGAGCTCTTTCCCAACAATGCAGTGATAATATATATAATAGGGGAAAAAATGTAAGTATGAATAAAAACCACACAAGAACTACAATGACAGTTAAAGAAGTTGCTGGATATTGTCAGGAACTGTAATATGCTGTCGTACACGTCGACCCAGAGCATCCCAAACATGCTCAATGGGTGACATGGCTGGTGAGTATGCAGGCCAAGGAAGATTTGGGACATTTTCAGCTTCCAGGAATTGTGTACAGATTCGTGTGACATGGGGCCATGCATTGTCATGCTGAAACATGAGGTGATGTCAGGGGATGAACGGCACGACAATGGGCCTCAGGAACTCGTCACGGTATCTCTGTGCATTCAATGTGCCATCAATAAAATGCAATTGTGTTTGTTGTCTGTAGCTAATGCCTGCACAAACCATAACCCCACCATGGGTCACTCTTTTCACAACGTTCACGTCGCCCACACAACGCCATACACGTGGTCTGCGGTTGTGAGGCCGGATGGACTTACTGCCAAATTCTCTAAAATGATATTGGATGCAGCTTATGGTAGAGAAATTAACATTAAACTGTCTGGCAACAGCATGCCAATTGCACGCTCCCTGTCACATTGTGTTGTGTGACAAAACGGTACATTTTAGAGTGGTCTTTTATTGTCCCCAGTACAAGGTGCACCTGTGTAATGATCCTGCTGTTTAATCAGTTTCTGGAATATGCAACACCTGTCAGGTGGATGGATTATCTTGGCAAAGGAGAAATGTTCACTAAGAGGAATGTAAACAAATTTGTTCACAATTTGAGAGAAATAAGCTTTTGTGCGTATGAACATTTTCTGGGAACTTTTATTTCACCTCATGAAACATGGGACCAATACTTTACATGTTGCATTTATTTTTTGTCTATTACTACCCTGTTGGGTAGAGCTCTGAAGTTAAGAATTTCACTGTACTTGTGCATGTGACAAAACTTGAAAATAGGTGTATAATTACCCCTCCCTCGCTAAAAATGATACTCACAAGTATTCTAATACTAACGTTCGGCTATTCGAATAAGCGTGCACATCCCTAACACACACACACAAACCTTTATAGCCACATGGCAGAGTGCCAGGGTCTTGCCCCATAGGCAATTATGTAACAGTGCATAAAACTACAGTACCGTAACATTCCTATTGCTTCACCATATATATATTACAGACTTTGATCAGGAAGATACCCACAAACTCCTCATAAGATGACAATGCAATTACTCTTGAGGCTAATAGCAGGCAATACATTAGCATGGGGTGTGGAGAAGACTTTAGCATATAGGTGAAAGGCTTAGAGACTGTTTGTGTAATTCCAGCAAATGCTGTGTTTTGCTTCAGTGTGTCCAAAGCAGCATCAATACAACCATCTGCACTTCAAACCTCAAAACAAGCATGAGAGAAACTTCATCGATGTTTGTCATGCTGCGTTTACCATTAGAACTTCCTGTGAAATGTTAAGAAAGAAAAAAAACATCCATGAAATGTGTTAAGGAGTGATGACTGGAGGATACCGGGAAGTATGATATTTGCTTTGATCATCCCAAACCCTTACAGAATTCATACAGTCCATTGAAACCAAATCCTGCTTGTAAACAACAAAACTAGCCCAAATGATCTTAATTTCCTCACCTTTCATTACTTTCACCTGCATCGGTCATTACACCTAACAGGTTAGCTGACAGGAAGACATCTATGGACAAAAGCCTATATCTATTTTCACATTTCTAGTTGTGATGTGCAGGTCCATAGCATTTACACTGACGTCATTTAACAGACGCTCTTATCCAGAGCGACTTACATGAGCAATTGTGGTTAAGTGTCTTCCTCAAGGGCATATCGCCATATTTTGGGATTCAAACCAGCGACCTTTCGGTTACTGGCCCAACGCTCTTAACCGCTAGGCTACTTGCCGCTCATAGCAGGTAGCTGGCCTGGGTCTGCGTCCCAGCCTTACCTCTTGTAGCAGTAGATTTCCTCAGGGTCTGAGATGCCATACTCTCTGAGCTTCAGGATCATCTGGGCACTCTTCTTCACCGCGGCATCGTATCGCTCGCTCCTGGACAGGAAGTTGAGGTCCTCACTTTGGAAGTCGGGGTCACTGATCACCAGTGACTCTGTGGAGGATATAGAAGATTGGGGGGTTAAGTCATCAGGGTAAACATAGCCTCTGAAACCCAGGCTTCTCACATAAGACGATTTTGGAAGGGTGGCCATGCGAGACTAGGTTGAACATTATGTGCAAATTGTGTAGTTTTACCATTGGATAAATACATGTGTCTAATATCATTAGCTACATTTCTATCTGCAACATAATACACCCCATATCATGTCTTATTTGTTTTGATTATGATGCCATAATGAGTCCTGCATGGGGTCAACCATCACTATACAAACAGCCAGTCGGTCAAACAACGACTGTTGCTATATGAAGGGCTCAAGTGACCCTAACCTAACGTTCTAACTAGCCAGGTTGCTGCTAGCTGGCTATGTTATCTGGCAATACACGAATCAGAGCCTTGTTTACACAAACAGTATGCATTTCGTAAACAGTATGCACAAGTTACAATGAATGCAAAAATTGGCCATCTTGTCATTGGTTCACAATTATAAACAGCTGACTGGTTATAACGACTGTTACAAAAACAGATAGATAACTAACTGACTAACCTGGCCTAGGCAGCCGATAGTGGCCGTGCAGATCTAGCGACCACTATCGGTTGCCTAGGCTATGTATAACCAACCTTCTCTAATGTAGGATAGCTAGCCAGTTATCAACTTGTTTTGTTAGCTAGCTAGCTGCTAGTTCAATGTTTTGTTTACACTTGTTTCATGATGTTTTACCTCGCGAGAAAATATATACTAAACACACGAGACACAAAACAAGACATTCCAACCTTACCAATTTCTCTTCTTCTTTTGGTCTTCTCGATGCCTCCGTCCAGAATATGTGTGAGTTTCTCCACGTTAAATGTAGCATTCTCACGCTCTCTAGTTATGTCAGGATTCATGGCGAAATAAATAATATTTTCCCTTGCAAAAGACGACGTTGCTTGTGGCAATAAAAATGTGAGTTGTGTAACCTTGTGACCACAGGAACCGAGTTCAGCACTGCATTAACTGGAGCCTGACCAACTTTTTTTTTGGAGCCTGACCAATTATTGACAACTTCCTGAATAGCTAGAAGAGGGGGCGGGTAAACAAAATCATGTTATGTGACGTTGTGAAACATTGCCGCCTTGAACTGACAAAACACACAACTGGCATCTTTATGATATTTGGCTTATTTTACCCTTTGATAACTTCTTGAGAAGATGCTTCCAGCACCTGCAGTCTTTCATTTCCTTTGGGAAGTCAACTCTGGTGCAGTCAAGGAGGGAGATTCAGTGAGAACATTTGGAAGGTGAGGAGTGTCTATCGCAGGAGGTTGGTGGCACCTTAATTGTGGAGAACGGGCTCGTGGTTATGACTGGAGCGAATCAGTGGAATGTTATCAAATGCATGAAACATGGTTTCCAGGTGTTCGATGCCATTCCATTTGCTCCGTTCCGGCCATTATTATGAGCCGTTCTTCCGTTAGCAGCCTCCCCTGGTACTGTCTTTAACACAATATACCTAATAATCGTATTTTTTTAGCATGGCTAACAGACCAGTTCATTTTCTAGATTGGTGAGTTACCAACCAGAGGAATCGAAGGCTACACTATCTATCCAGCATGCAACAAGACAGCACCAAGTTGTTGTTCAGACTCCATTTGTGGAACCCTTTGACCCCATCATTGGAGCCCAGTACATAGTTCTGGGCGAGATTGAAAAAGCAGAGGGTAAGATGAGGTTTTTATTTGGTTTATATGCTTTGTAACTCCCAAAACCCACGTACCTATCTCTTCACAGGAGGTGATGGTGTGATGGTCCATGCCCGTGTGCTGAACTGTGTGGATGGGGTGAACCTAGCCCTGCTACAGAGAGGTGTCACTGAACAGAGGAGCTACTTCAGAGAGAGGGGGGAGAGCAAGGGAGATGCTGCTACTGCTGCTCGGCCACGTGCTCCTCTCTGACCTGGACCCCAATAACAATTCATCTGTCACAACGCTGCACTGATACAGTGCTACTGGTGGAAAGTTATGAACCAGGTGGAATTTAATGACATGTTGTAATGTTTATATGACCTCATTTATACCTCAGATGGATCGTGTCAAAAGGTCCGATTTTTTTTATGGTTGTGACATTTTCCCAAATAGCTGATTACATGGGGATGTTAAGAATTATGAGACTGTGCTTCTCGCTAATTTAGAACGGCGAAGGGTGGAATTGGGATATAAAAAGACTTCTGAGGAAATCCTGATTGATACACAAAAGCTGCTTGTTCTGGTGCATTGTAAAGTCCTGCCATTACTTGTCATAAGATATCAGTTCTGGAAGACACCCTCTTCCTCCTGAAAGAGTTAGGCAAGTTCACTGAATGTTGGGTCAGGTGTATGAAGTAGGTCAATAAAATGCATACTTACATTCTTATTGTAGCTAATCTAAGATAAGAGAGCATGTTTGATGTAGCCATTTATGCAATGGTTATATTTGTGAATGAAAACTGATATGTAGCTTGGAAATGTATATTTGATATTAGATGTATTTGTGGACGAGGTGTGTGTTATCGTGTTGCTTTCTTTTTTGGTAGTTAATTATTTTATTTTGTTGGAATTGAAGAAGCAAACATGTTGACAATATCTTTAATGAGTAATTATTTTCTTGATACAGTATCAAGGTTGTGTTTAAAAGGATCAGTGTCAGGAAAATAATAAGAAATAGACAAGCAGAACTTAGTCAATAACATTGCACCGTGTCCCATCAGCTCTAGTAAAACAATATCAAGGATAAATTAAAAAACAAACTCCTTTGTGTCTTTCCTTTTTTAAAGTAGATTCTGCCATCTCCAAAGAATTTTGGTAAACAAAAGCAACTCAGCAGCAACAACCATGACCTTACAGTGCGCTACGCACTATTTTCAGACAAAATTAAAATGATACATTCTGGGTATTTTTGATATTTAAGTTTATACAATATAATTTGACTTCATATAAAATCACCCTAGAGACAAGAATACCCTCCAAGCACACTGTTAACAGGTCTATTATCTAGGAGAAAATCGATGAGAATTGTATGTAGGGATGTAGCTGCTGCCAGACACTTTGGAGGAAGCAGGTAGCATCAGTAGGCCAGACTGAGGATCTGTCTTGCAGAGGGCCATCGCTTGCTTGTAGTTGATTTTATCCTTTGTTGTGGGGTCGACGATTTCCTTGGCGTAGTTGTACTCGTCCTGAAGCTCTCTCATCATGGTGCTGTCAATCATCTTGGCTCCAATGGCCTCCCGTATGCCCACACGTTCCGTGTTGTTGGGATTTACCAGCCCTCCTGTCAGGTGTTGCACCTCCATGTAACGCAGGGCAGTTTCTTTGGGCATCCAACCTTTCAGGACGGCCTCTCCCACCGACAGGCGTTCTCTGGTCGTGGGGTCCTCCACGCCAGTGTAGGCTTTCTGGGCATTGAGTAGACTCTGCAGTTGGCTCGAATCGATGAGGTCCCTCTCGGCTGCTTTGTGGATTGAGTATCTCTCCTTGTTGTTGATGTCAACGATGCCCCCTGTAGCAGCCTGCGCTTCCAACAGCTTTTGTGCTGTGCCGCTTTCGATCAGCTTGCGGGCCACTGCACTGCGTATGGAGAAGCATGTGTCAGTGTTTGTGTCAATTACACCAGCGATAGGATATCTTTCCTTAGAGGCAGGAACAGGGACGCTGCTTGTAGGGGACGACTTTAGCGAGGATGCTGACTTTGATGTGATTGAGTTGAACTTGGGCTGTTTTTCTTTTTCACCTGCGACAAGGAGTGCAAACTCTGAAATGGGCATTTTCCCATCCTTGTATTTTTGCAGATCATACTGGGTCAGTTTTCCATCTCTCAAGGCATTTTTGATAGAGTACTGCTTGCCGCTCTTGCGATCCTGCAGCACAGAGGTCTCCCCATTAGGTCCCATGGAAGTTATTTCCTCCCAATCGCACTCCAGCTCTTGCAGATGCATGTACTGGGTACGGTCGATCAGTCCCTGCAGGTAGGCTTCATATGGCGATAGTTCTTTGGCAGTATCAGGGTCCAAGATGGTGATTTTAGTAGAGACGTTGGTCTCCTTTGTCTCTGTATGGTCTTCCTTCTTCTTTTCCCTCTGGAGTTCCCTGATGGTGTTGTCTTTCTGGTGGATTGTGTCTTTCTCGTCCAGTATCTCCCTCTCCAGACGCTGCATGTCAGACTCCATCTTGACGCTCTTTTGCCTATTGATCTGACTTCTCTCGCTCATCAGCTTGGTCTGCTGCTGGAACGATAAGCTGATGTCTTGCCTCTCAGACTCCAACTTCTTCAGCTCCCGGGTGAGGTTGTCTTTCTCCCTCTGCGAGGCGTCCCTGGCCAGAATGAGACTTGTCTCTTCCCGAGAAGACTGAGTGCCATTCAGTCGGTTGAGTTTGTCAGAGAGCTGTTTGATTTTATCCTCCAGGTCCTGCCTGGCATGTTTCTCCTGAGACACCAGGCCCTTCAGGCGGTATCTCTCTGCTTCTACAGTCTGGTCTTTCTCCACCCGGATCACCTCTTTGTACACCGTCTTCTCTACGGCCTTTTCTCGCTGAAGGATCTCAAGCTTAACATTTGTGTTCCTGATGTTTCTCTGAATATTCAGGACGTCATTGGTTTCCTTGTCCATGTCTGAGCGAAGACCGTTGGTCATCCTCTCCAGTCTAGGGTCTCTCTCAACTTTCAGGACCTCCTCGACAATGATATTCTCCTCGACGGGCGGTGGGGCATTCTCCAGCTCTTTGATGCGCAGTTTGATCTGTTTCAGTTCAGACTCCACTTTAATCTTCATCTGATGTTCGTCACTCTGCTTTAGGATGATCTCCTTCTCCTCCACTAAGGTTTTAAGTTTTTGCATCTCAAGCTCTAGCTGCCTGCGGGACTTAACCTCCTCATCAAGGTTCCTGCCAAGCTTATCATGCTCAACTATCTGCTTGGGGTCCTTCTGTAGACGCACCACCTCCTGTACCACCACTGTTTCCTCTGGCTTTTGTCTCTCCAGCTGGATGTACTTGTTTTGCAGGTCGAACACCATCTCCTCAGTGGTACGGCGACGCTGTTGCTCTTCGCGTACCTCCTTTCTCAGCCGATCTGCCTCCTTCTCCAAGAGCGGATCATCCTCATACTTGAAGATATCTTTGGTCATCAGCTTTGTCTCCACCTTGGATTTTTCTGCTTTCCACTCGTCCCTCTCTTTTCTCAGGAGGTTAATCTGGTCCTCTACATTATTGTAAGTACGGTGCAGATGGTTCACCTGATCATTGAGCCTCTGTATCTCTCTTTCGTTCTCAGGGCTCCTCTCCTCTTTCACCACGTCTTGGATGACTTCCTTCAGCTCAACCTTTGGCTTCTTGGAACGCAGGGCTTCCAGATCGACCATGACCAGAGTGATCTGGTCCTGTAAGTCAGAACGCTGCTTGTTGAAGTCTTGAACATCTTTCTTCAGACGCATTATCTCCGACTCTGTTTGTGGATCTATGCGGTAGATCTCATTGACAATTTCCTTGAGTTCGACCTTGGGCTTCCACTGCCCCACCTCGCTATACCGAATTTTGAGTTGAGAGACCTCCTTGACCAGAGAGTCTGTCTCAATTTTCTCTCCTTCTAGGCCTGATCGAATCCTCTTGGATTCATTGATGAGCTCAGGGTCCTGTTCGACTTTCTTCACCTCCCTGGTGATCACCTTGGGCTGAATGGTGGGAATGATCCTCTCCAATGCATTGATCTGGCTCCTCGTTTGGAAGATCTCGTCATTCAGAGTCTTGCTCTTGTTGCCTTCATCTGTGATTTCCTTCTCAAAAGTTTTAACAGCCTTGAGCATCTCTGGATCCTTCTCCAATCGAATCACCTCCTTTTTCATAACCTTCTCCCTGATGTTGGGTCTTGTAGCATTCAGGATGGTGACCTCTGTCTTCTGTTGAATGACTTCTCCCTCTTTTACTCGAACCTCATTCTTTATCTTGCCGATCTCATCTTTTAACTTGGAGGCTTCTACATCCAACTGAGGATCTCTCTCAAACTCAGTCACCTCTCTGGTCACCAGTTTGGGCTTGATGCACTTGAGGTCGTCCCCAAAAGTAGCGATTTTGATTTTCACACCCTCGACCTCACCCTGGGTACGGCTGCGCTTCAAGGCCTCTTTGTGGATTTGGTCCTCCAGATCTTTTAGGTCGGTTTCCAGTTTAGGGTCGCGGTAGTACTCGAGTACCTCCTTCTCCTCAACTCGATGCATCCCTTTACGGCTCTTCAGAGACAACATCCTGGTCTTGAATGTTTCCACGTCAGTCTCAGCACGGCTGCGTCTATCGCTCTCCGCACTCAACTCTTGCTGCAGGCTCTTTATGTTCATGGTTGATTTTATGGTTGGTTCTATGGATTGTTTCTCATGTTTCTGAAAAAAGTCAAACAAAAAAAAGCATCGTTTTAAAAGCAATTTCAGGGAAAATACTTCAACATTTTCATAATTCTGTATCCTAAACACATTCAATTGATCAAAATTGGCAGTGGGAAAGAAGTTATGTGTAGCTAGATTTTCCAACTCACCTGAGCGATGAGGTTCTTAGCAAAGCCCATCTGATTGAGCAGCTGGTCATTCTCAGCTGACGTTTTAGCATAGTGGTTCACCACAGCCTTTTCCTGTAATACACAAAGAAGCACAGCCATCCTTCAGCTCACAGTGCTCAAGAAAACATGCAGGAAAACATGATGCGCCCTACATTGGTCTGCATAGAAGTGGATAAACATGAATGTAATTTGTATCTATTGTCTTCCATTCTTTAAGTATTACCTGGTTCTGCACAGTATCGGCAAGGGTGGAGGTGTGACCTTTTTTGGAATCTTTGGCTCCCACATTATCGAGGGTGCTGCTGTATTTATCAGTGTTGACCTCATATTCCTGCACAAGCAGTTGAAATAAATATTTTATTATTCAATATCCAAATATTCAAATATCTGTTACACAAATAAAAGGTTTATCATGATGCAGTAGGATAATGTAACTTAATCGGAGTCTTACATTGAGGATATTCTGCAAATCTTGGGAAAGGTCAAGCACTCTGTCTAGGTCGTCTCCCTTCCTCTTGATGTCATCCACCACCCTCTGCAATAAAAATTACAAAATTAAACTTGATTGCAAAATATGTGTCTTACAATGATATTTTAAGAATATCACCAACAATTTCAGAGCTTCTTGACACACAACACAAACAAACTGACCTTCTGGGAGGTCTGCTTGGAGTTGACCTGTGATAGGTCATCGCTGGGGCTGATCTTGTTGTCAGGCAGATTTTTCAGGAAGGAGTTCAGAGATTTGCTTGTGTTCTGGAATTCCTGGTTCTTGCCTGCAGCCTCTTGCAAGAGGCCCTCTCTGAGAAAGAAAAACAATGAAAAACACTTTTGTCGTGACAAAATGAAAACAATTATTCTTTTCATCTGACGTTCGAGCAAACAAATGGACTATTTTGATACCATATATTTGCAGACATGGTGTGTGTAGTCAACGTTAGCTAACAGACAAAGTGGCCCTGGGCTCACCTCTCCTTCAGTTGGTTGTTGACGTTAGAGTAGCGGTTCTGTAGTTGTTTGACCTGGGTCCCCTGGCGATGGATGTCTGGGCAGTACTCCTGGTAGCCCTGCTGCAGGGAACTACACAGCTGCTCACTGGTCTCCAGGTCCTGGCCCAGCTTCTTCAGTTCATCCTGAGAGCCCGCCACATCCTTACGCAGACTCTGTAGAGAACAGATATGATAAATATGTGTCCTGGTGGGGTGCTTTTTAGCTAAATTAGAAGGGATGACTGATATGTGCAGTCAAATGATATAGTCCTTTATTACTTCAAGTCAACTACTTGGGTATTCTCTGGTCCAATTTGTTCAAAGATACTGTAGAATCTATTTGGTTCTCTTAAGAAAGTTGAGGTGTGTCCAAAATGGCACACTAATCCAAGGCAGTGTAGGCAATGGTCCTGGTCAAAAGTATTTCACTATATAGGGAATAGGGTGCACTGGTAATGTCCCACCCACCTGGATCTCCTGGGTACGGGCCTGAATAGCATTGGGGACATCTGGGATAGGGCCATCCTTATTCAGCTTTTCCTCAAAGCCAGAGACGATGCCATCCACTTTCTTGATCTGCTTCTCCAGGTTCAGAGATGCATTAGCCCTATAGAAGAAATGGCAAAAAAAAATAATAATAATTAACAGCAAGATCTGCTGTTTGATTCTATTTTCTGATAATATCATATCGCTAAGATAGGTGATCGGTGATAATGTATGTTTGTAAAATGGTCGTACTTCTTGTTAAATAGGTCGGCCAGGGCTGCGATGCCATCTTGCTTTTCCTTGGCAGCTTGAAGTTTGGCTGCAAGGCCTTTGGAGACGTCCTTCTCCAACTTCGGCTGCTCCATTGCTGCTAGAGCCTCTGCTGCTTTCTACAAGAGATACTATATCATTAGGATCAGTACCATCCTCACCAACAATAGCATAACTACCATCATCCTCATCATCGCCATAGTCATTATGGTCATCATCATCTTTAGGAGGCACGAATCCATCAATGTCAATCTATAATTATTCAGATTTAGCTAGTTTACCAGCATGAAGATATATTGTACAGTTACAATGGCTGGTAGACATGCTTTCTATCTATCAAAAGTAGTGGAATAGGGTGCCATTTCGGTTGTCCCCTTAGACTGTGCCTGAGGCTGGTCTAGTGGGTAATGCGGCCTGCAACAAATATCACCCCCCAGCGTGGGTACGAATCCCGGCTCCACCTCTACTCTCTTTCTCCCTCCTCTGTCTCCTTGCTCATTTCCACTTGTATCTGTCTCAATAAAGTTAAAAACAAGACTCTCTCACCTCTTGCTCCTTCAGCCTGTTGGCCAGGTCGGTGGTGGGGTCACTGCGGTCCAGCGGGGCCCTCAGACGGCTCAACATGCCTTGCTTGGCTTTGACCAGGTCCTCATCCAGCTTATCCAGCTGACCGGCCACGGCTTTAGCTTTGGGGTTGGACGGTGGAGCTATGTGGGGGACACAAGGCAATCATAATCTGGCCTAATCAAAAGTAGTGCACTATGTTGGGAAGAGGGTGCCATTTTATCTGCAGCCTTAGTTAATTTCACACATTGTATATGTACACATGTCCCATAAATACACTTTGGCTTGGGGTTAACATGATGTGATGAATTGAATGTGATATCACAATGTGGTTTAGGGACAATGTTGAATCAAAAGTTAGAGAAGCCATTTCTCCTTATTTACAGTTAATGATCATAGCAGTAACAGTAGCAGTTCCAGAGTTATTTGGAAGGCTTTGCTTTGGGGTACTGGGATTGATAGAGCAACTTTTTTTCACCTGTGTATACGGGTTTCTCTTCGACACAACGGATCTTGTCTTTCATTGTGCCTAAATAAACAGCCCTCCTCTTCTTGATGTCGTCAAGCACATCACCATGTCTGGCGCACACAAACACACAAAAATCATTAGAACTGAGACATTTTAATTCACAAAATCGACGTATTATTGTCCATATGCATGTCATATAATTGACATAAATGACATATTCTCCTGTTGCTTACATGTCTACGGTGGCAATGGCCTCTGGGTCATGGGGTGGGATCAGGAAGCAGACCCCTGGAAAGGTTTTGGTTGCCCCACTGCTGGTCAATACGTTCCAGTTCTCAACGTCTGAATTCGACTTGAGGGTGAACTTGTCCCCTCGAGTGAGTTCAGCCTAAAAGAACACAAAGAGAGAACTTTCCTCAGAATGGATCACATGTAAATATTCCTTTTCATCTTACAAACACAATGCCCAATACTGAGGTATCTAGGAACTTTAATTTACTTTAGTGAGTTCCCTAGTTACAGTAATGTTTGGTTTTGTGATGTTTACACGAGCCTACATTATGCTGCATGCCTTGACACACCTCTCAGTGCAGTGGTAGAGCATTCTATTCTATTCTAGTACTCATGTCATTGCTTAGTAGCTTCATCAAAGATTCTACAGACGTTTGGAACCCGCTTTGACTTCATACCGTAACCTGTGGTGGATGCTCCGGGACAGGGTCAAAGTTAAAAGGTGAGAGGTCAGAGCAGCTGGTCATACCTTCTCAGTCTTCCAGTCACAGAGGGCATCCACGGTGGTGGACCTGGTGGGCGGGCAGCGGCGCAGCTTGAGGGGGACGATGGTGGTGCTCCTCTTCCTCAGGTCAGCCAGGAGCTGCTCGTTACGTTGCACCGTGCTCTCCTCCGCCTGAGAGAGAGAGATGGAGAAAGAAAGAGAGAAGGAGAGAGAGTGGTAAAGCGAAAAATGCGGAATTAGGACCAGCTGCATTGTATTTCGGCATAACCCTTTTTCTTCTAGTAGGGTAATGTCATGATAACGTCTGATAATGTGTGAAAGAAATGCAATGTCTTTAGAAGTGAAGTGTTAACACGCACACTACCATTTATTTCTCTATTGTGGTGCAGGGAGTTAAAGCCCAAAAATGGACATTGTAGAAAAACGAATGGTCTTGAAAATGGCTTTTCTACGTGTATTTTACATTGATAATAAATGTGCAGAGGTAAAAGCGTGAGTTTTATTGTTCAATATGAAATGCAATGTAGCATCTTTATGATTCATGGGTGTGTTGAAAGTTTACTGCGCAAGTTAACACCGAAGATTCAATGAGATTGGAACTGCATCCAGATGTACAATAGATATATCAGTGTTCACATCCTGGCATTACCTACATTTGTATTTGTATGTATCGGAGAGGCTGGTAAAAAAGCAGAAGACAAATTTCCATCTAGTATGGACTAATAAAGGATATCTTATCTTACCTCCAGTTGAAGAGTCATCGCTGAGCCACTCTTCCCAGTTGAGCCTTCCACTTTCTTCAGGCTAGAGTTGAGTTCACTCAGAGACTCCGATAGTGTCTCCACATCTAGTTGGTACTGAACAGGGACACATCAGAACATGGTATCTTTTTCACATACAGTATCTTTGACCTATCCAGGTTACTGATCATGCTGCAGTTTGAATGTCTATGGTAATGTGCCGAGGGACATTTCTGGTTCAAAACCAAACAGAAGATACCCTTTCCATTCTGACAATAAAAACGGGAATCTGAATATTATTCTAAGCTGATGTAAATACTATGCAGCCTTGTTAATGTATTCTGAGTGACATTTACCTTCTTGAAATCCTCTATGTAATCCAGATGGGTCTCTTGGCAGATGCACAGGTTGAGGAACTTCTGCCACTCATTCCGCAAAGAATCTCTCTGAGCCTGAAACAAGTATAAAGATGCAGGCATCACGTAAAGGAAAACCGCTACATCTTTCAGGAACATTGTAAACTTGGTGGACCTAAATGTAGAAGTCGAATCTATAGAAGAGTGATTGATCCTTGATTGAAGACAATGCAAAATGGTAATAGTCTATAAGGGGAAGTGTTTCTTAAAGTTTTAATTGGTAATTGGCATGTACCTGTATTGTGGTGCCGGCCGGGTGCTTCAGCTCAATGAGTCGATCACCGTCATCCTGGAGTTTGTTCACTTCGCTTTCATGGGACAGCAAACTGTTGTTCTTGAAGTTCTGATTGAGATAAAAAATGAAATATGATGCACCTGAACATGGCTCATTCAGTAATGGAAAACTAAATGTACACCCATGCCAGAAACCTATGAAGCACCTCCTCAAGCAACATTTTCATACTTTATTGTTATATTAAGTCTTATTGACATTGAGTGACACTCTATTTGACCCCGAAGACGGACTCTCACCTCATACTGTCTACGGACGTCCGGAGGGTCCAACATGTGGTCGCTCCAGTCCTGTTTCAGGATTTTTGTCTGTTCGTCTCCTAGATAAGTCAGCTCCTTGTTACAGCTCTGCATGTAGTCATACAGACTGCTTAGGTAGTGGTGCCGCCATTTTGAATTGTCCTGTGGGAATAGAACAATATTATATAACAACTGTAAAGAGTGACACCAAAAAGAGAACATATGTTACAATTACTTTTAGGTTGAAAGTGAAATCCCACCGATCCCATCAGAGGAGGCTGGTGGGAGGAGCTATAGGAGGATGGGCTCATTGTAATGGCTGGAATGGAATAAATGGAACGGCATCAAACACATCAAACATTTGGAAACAGCATGTTGGACTGTTCCATTAATTCCACTCCAGCCATTACAATGACCCCATCCTCCTATACCTCCTCCCACCGGCCTCCTCTGGATCTCATAGTACCCATATGATAACTATGACGTACCGAAAGGTTGTTGTATTGTTTCTTGATGACAGCATACTCCTCCTGAAACACAAATCAATTGTTGTCATGGTCACTAGCTACAAGATGTTTTCAAACACATCCATTAAATCCATGAACCCTTGAATTCATTGTCACGGAGATGAGAGAGTTGAAGGGGGTTACCTTGGTGCTGGTGGAGCTGGGGCTGAGCTGAGAGCTGTAGGCCTCGATCTCCTTGTGCAGTATGTTGTGGGCAGCGATCTGCTTCTTCAGGTCAGCCATGGTGGGCCCGTACTCTTCTGTGTTCACCTCCCTCTGAGAGACAGACGCACAGAACGGTATGGTCAGTCATGGACACAATTAGACTCAGAAGAAAACTAAAGAGGCTTTATGGTAGTATGCATTCTTATGGGGTATCTTAAATGAACATGAACTGTAGGATAACGATGAACTGAACGTTGTGTACTGTTGTGTTAGTTGTTGTGTTGTGTACTGTTGTGTTAGCTAAGTCAGTCGGTATATAGTACAACTGAAGTAAAGTTCAGCTTGGATTGGTCAACAGAACAGTTTGTCAAGGGGATGAGCACCATGATTTTATAAGGATGTTTACAATAGGGAGGCTTGGTCTTAAGTTAGTTGCCAAAGAAGAAGAGGACACTTGATTTTACCTGTTTCTGATTGAGCACTGAAGCCCAGTCGATTCTGGGCTTCAGCTCCACATCGTTGACAGGCTCATAGATGGCACGATAGAAGGCACAGTCTTTCAGCCAGCGGTCATGAAGATGACGGACACTGGAATGACCAAAAGGTTGAGGGAGGGAGGGTAAAATACGTTTAGTATGTTTAGCATGAGCATGAGCATGAGCATGATAACAAAGAGAACTGGCAAGAGCAACACATTTCAGTAAATAAATCAGGCTGGACCTTACTGTATCCCCCAATGATCAAATGTCTTAAAGGGAAAGATGGATTTCCACGTTTTAGTAAATGAATGCAGCTGGACCTCACTGTATCCCCAAATAATCAAATGTCTTAAAGGGAAAGATGGATTTCTGCAAAGACTAATCTTTTTGAAGCAGCTAAAGAGCCCAAATGATATCAGCTTTCATAAGAGATATCCCACTGTGCACACACTGGTTGAATCAATGTTGTTTCCACATCATTTCAATGAAATTGTGTTGAACCAATGTGTAATAAACGTTGAATTGACGTCTGTGCCCAGTGGGATGGGCCTAGAAGAGGTCACTCACTCGCTCTCTATCTCGCTGCCTTGGGGGTGTTTGTACTTCTTGGCCTTGTCCACATCCAGGAAGAGGTCATTCAGCAGGCCCTCAGCCTCAGACAGGTTGCTTGCCACCACTTTCTGGTGCTGTAGGGGCCGGTTTTTCTTATCATTCTCTTCATCCTACATGGCAATGGGGATGAAGACAGTAGGTGAGTCAAGAGAACGAATAGTGGCCAGAATTGAAGTCCATGGAAACACTATTATTTAGAGAGAAAGAAAGAGAGACAGTATGTGTTATGTATGTGTATGTGTTCTCACCACAGCAAGTAGCTCTTCGGCCCGGAGGACATCTTTCTCCACCTGGTCGGAATTCTTTTGCATGCGTGCAATCACCAAGGCCAAGTCGTTGGCTGTGTAACTGTTTAGAGGGCAAAGGTTAAAGGTTAAATATCTGATTTAGAAAAATAGCAAAGAAGATACAAAATGCAAAGAGGAAAGAGGCAGAGAGAGGAATGTGGAAATGGAATCTCTGTCTGAATCCTATCAATCATTTTTTTTAGTTTTGGACCATTTACGAGCACCTCAGTTGCTGTCCTTGACTTAAGTGACCAATGAAGGTCAAGGTCCTAAACATTTAAGATGGATGCTGAGGCCATTATCCTTGTATAAGCTATCCAGTTACAAAACCTAACACGCAAAATCATTAGATATAAAACCACAGGCTAAGAATAGATAGTGACACAGACAGAGTAGATGTGTGTGAAGATGTCCTCCGTGAACTAACTTCCCTATGTCCAAAATTAACACTTTATCCAAGACTAACAAAAGTCCAAATGTATGACTAGGACCAGAGTTCTTTGTGACTTGACCAGGAAGAACTCTGGGCCATAGTTAGAACCTATAACTAGGGCACTGAGTTCTTGATGTTCAGGAAAAAACTCCTGGCCCTACATAAGACAACACTCTTGAACTGAAACCAATGTGAGTCCCAAAAGGCACCCTATTCCCTTCGTAGTGCAGTACTTTTGACCATGTCTCTGGTCAAATGTAGTGTGAGTCCCAAAAGGCACCCTATTCCCTTCGTAGTGCAGTACTTTGACCATGTCTCTGGTCAAATGTAGTGCACTACGTAGGGAATAGTGTGCCATTTGGGACATACACCAATGGTCTCTAGAGGTAACGACCTGGGATCAACAGGAGGGTGAATCACTTCCACTGCCCCACCTGAGAATTCCCAAAACTCTGTTTGTTTGTCTCTCTCAACTATTTGTTTGTCTCTCTGTGTGACTGTCACTACCTGTATTGCTCCCTCTCTGCCGACCTAGTGGTACTCTCCCAGGGCAGTGTTCAAGGTAGAGCATTGATCTCCAGAGAGGGTTGGAAGTTGGCAGGCTATTCAGATTGCCTGATAAACTGTAAAATACTGTACGTAACTGTCGTCTTACAACTTCATCTGAGTTGGGATCAATTCATTTCACCAATTCAGGTGATATACAGCGCATGTGTAGAAAATAGACCACTACTTTAACTGTGTAGTTGAATTTGCTGAACTGACGACATTTGACGACCCCAACATTTCTGCCCATGTTCCTTTTAACCTACGGAGCCATTTTGACATGAAAGTGTTGTTACCAACAGTAAAACATGTATTATGATGTTATGAGATTACATATGCTTGTACCGGCATCATAAGATGACAGATTCAGTAATACGTCGATATGCCCCTATGGACCATACCAGCACTGAAGGGATAAGTCACTAACCTCCCCTTTAAATACCAGCACTACAGGACTCACAAACCTCCTCTTTAAACACCACTATCCCTCCAATGACAACTTGTACAGGTGATGGACCGGGTGAAATATTTAAGTGCCTTAAACACATTAAATGCAGAGGCCCTAGATTTTACACGGATGCCCTCCACCATAACTAAGATAGACCTACTATACTAAAGTATCTTCACTGTCATGAAATGCTTCATCAACAGTTGTACTGTGGAACCCTTCACAGTGCTCATACAGATGTTTCAATTGTGTTAAATAAACAGAAAAACAAGCAGTCTATCAATCAGACAAGGACAGACATTCCCTTTAAATATCCAATTTGCACCACCGCGGCGAGAGGGTGAGCCAACACCCATAGGCCGTGGAGAAACCAGCTGAACAGCACAGACAGAGGCCTTATCTGCCCTGCCCTGATCAGCAGGGCCATCAGACACACAGTGACCCTGAGGCAGGGTGAAACCAGTGGCACTCCTCTCACTCTGAATGGTCATCACCTCGACCTTTCATCTCAGGCCAGGTGTCGTGCATGGATACTATAAGACAATCATCCTGTTATTATAGCATCATAATGATCAACTAACACACCTTCCATGTATTCATGCTTCAAGCATTTCCATTCCTCTCTTTCTCATGGGAGTCTTTTCACCAGTGTTACACCCATAGACTTGCAGGTTACATCTCCATTAACATCAGTCTCCATTGACTCAACATAAACACCAACCATCCTGGTGTTAAGCTGCCTTTGCCGTGGTCAGGTTTGATTTTCAACCTCAGGGAAGCTCAAGTGATTCATATTTTTCTATAGGGTGACATTTGATTTATCGCTAATTTAGGCCTACAGGCTACGCTGTTGATGATGCATTGACATAGGAGTCATACTTGATTGATGGATGAACATTGATAAAAAATATGTGTCCCTATCTACCTTATCTAAGTACTGTATGTCCTAGTCTTTCGTGGTAACGTAGAAATCTTGATGCCATCATATATCCCTCCACGGGGAATGTTATAATGACGTGAATAGCCACCAAATCAATGTGAATCTAATGAGCCGTACCATTTGATAAACGCCATCAAATTTTAGAATCTGTTTTACGTGACCTGAAAACACACACACCACACCACACACACACACACACACACACACACACACACAGGTGACGGAGACCCTCTACTGCTACTCCTGAGCAAATCTGACCTACGGCCACATAAAAACCTACAATAACATCAAGACAACCAAAGAGACAAACAACATTTCTCTTCATATCTTTACATAGAACAAAGTTTGTCTTCTTGACTAGAACAACATGCCAAAACACACAGTAAACCATCTATCTCCCAATCTCCATTATCCAGGAGTTAGGAATGAAATAAACAAAGGAGATTCCAGAGGATTCTATGAGAAAGAGGGCAACACAGCAAACACAGGAAATATGAAACAAATCCAAGTTTAGGAAAAAGGAGAGGAAAGGAGGAAGGAGGTTGGGTGGAGGAGGTTGCATGACCGAGTTTGCTATCGTTCCTTAAAGACTCACGTGCTGGTCTTGCTGGACCCCTTCAAGGTAGTACTCTCCTTCTTCTTGAACATCCTGGATCTTTTGGTGAGTGGAAGTTCCACTCCACGGACAGAACTCAAGTCTCTCTGGTCCCCTTACACTCTCTGTTCCTCTCTCGCTGTCACAGATAAGACACACACTCCCTGTGCGTATTTTAGTGTGTGTCCCTGTTGGTGTCAGCACTGTGATTAAGCTGAATGAAAGCGTACCTGTGCCCCTCCCTGTTAACAAGTGTGTCGACTCAACACCCAGGCAATCTATTTAGTTCCACAGGACTGGGCCAACCTGTTCTACACACTCCTCCTTCTCCTCACTCACCTCTCTAGTTCAACCCTCCCCGTTCATTAGTTCACTGTCACTCATTGAGGTTTTCTAAAGTCACTGTCGCTATTTTGCTAGGGAGTTAGTCTGGAGAAAGATTCCGTTTCTATAAGGATCAGTGTAGAATAACATATGGGCTTGTGGGTAATTAGATACGAATGAGTAGTGGAGGTAATGTAAACCTTAAACAAGGCAAGATGAAGTACAATCCTATCTTAGTGGATGCCGGTGTACTCTGTTCCTATAGTGTGTGTGTGTGTGTGTGTGGGGGGGGGGGGGGGCATAAACAAATATAAATGTTGATATTGTAAAACTGGCAGCCCACCAGTTGTTTTATTTGGCCCCCCCAAGTTTTTTACATTTTCATTGT
This sequence comes from Salvelinus namaycush, assembly GCF_016432855.1. Lineage (NCBI taxonomy): Eukaryota > Metazoa > Chordata > Actinopteri > Salmoniformes > Salmonidae > Salvelinus > Salvelinus namaycush. The sequence continues at coordinate 63,668,524 of NC_052308.1, read as the reverse complement.
TGCACATAAAAGACTAAAAACACCAGCTCCAAGTGATTTTAATTTTGGAAATGTGTTCCCAAGTATTCCCACGCATAATAGAGAGACACGTGATCATCTGCAAACGTAGGAAAGGTTTGAAATTATGTTTTAGTCAAATATATCTGTTTGGGCTTCTTGCGGTCAATTTGCAGTTTATAAATGATTTGTAATTATGTTCCGGCCGCCCGACCATCCGCTCAAGAAAAAAAATTGGCCCGCGGCAGATAGATGGTTTGCTGTGTGATGATCCCTGTTGTAACACAATCCATTTCCAAGTATTACAAAAGTAGTACAAAAATCTTTCGGAATCAAAGTTCAGAATGTTAGAATATATCCAACAGAGAAATGATCTTTTACACATACCATAAGAAAATTGGGTCTGTTATATACATTACCGGTACATATTCCTTACAGTGGGCTTCAACCAAGCTAAGCTTTCACAAATGTGATCAGATTTCTCTATGGGGGCTTATGTCAAATTTAAGTGATCTTGCTTTAGTTTTTTAAATTTTATACAAACTCAGCTTCAAAATGCATTTCATACACTGTTGGAGTAAACATAAACATAGTAAGACCACCCACTGGGAAGCCAAGCCCAGCGAATCAGAATGATTTTGTCCCCCAAAAGGGCTTTATTACAGACAGAAAGACTCCTCAGTTTCATCAGCTGTCCCAGTGGCTGGTCTCAGACAATCCGCAGGTAAAGAAGCTGGATGTGAAGGTCCTGGGCTGGCGTGGTTACCCGTGGTCTGCGGTTGTGAGGCCGGTTGTACTTACTGCCAAATTCTCAAAAACAACGTTGGAGGCGGCTTATGGTAGAAAAATTAACATTCAATTCTCTGGCAACAGCTCTGGTGGACATACCTGCAATCAGCATCCCAATTACACGCTCCCTCAAAACATCTGTGGCATTGTGTTGTGTGACAAAACTGCACATTTTAGAGTGGCCTTTTGTCCCAAGCACAAGGTGCACCTGCGTAATGATCAAGCTGTTTAATCAGCTTCTTGATATGCCACACTTATCAGGTGGATGAATTATCTTGGCAAAGGAGAAATACTCACTAACAGGGATGTTAACAAATTTGTGCATATCATTTGAGAAAAATAAGCTTGTCGTCAGTATGGAACATTTCTGGGATATTTTATTTCAACTCATTAAACATGGGACCAACACTTTACATGTTGCGTTTATATTTTTGTGAAGTTTCGACTTATGTACAACCAAATAAAATTACTTTACTGTCATAAACAGCAACTGGGACCATTAAGGAATTATTTGCCTACAGCCTGGATGAACTAGACTGAACATTGTGCTGACCATTGTTTTACTTGATGTCACGTCATGTTCAGGTCGGTTTGACCAGGCTATTATTTGCCTATTGATTGATAATAACCGTTATTGTTTATGCTAATTCAGGTGTTACCTGAGGTGTTTTGGTAATGCCCTCAACATTTGCCTTCCTCAAAAATGGCCATGAGGGGGGAAATATTTCATGAGGGTGTTGTCAATTTCCTTTTATGGATGCCATACCACATCTCATATGACTTTGTCATAACCATTAGGAAAACTCAGTTGTCACACTGTCATACCGTGTAGGTGTTTGGGTGGAGTACAAGGAACACAAGAGATGGGTGAAACTTGGAGGAACTGCCAACCTCAAGGTTCCTAAGGCAACAGCTGCAGTAAGAGTGCATGGGAAAACAATAAACATAGGTGTGTGTGATTGTGTGTATACAGGGGTGAAATACAGCGATGGTGTAATACATGTAGCCTAATACAGGGGTGTGCCACATTAACTAATTTAACGCACAGTAGTATTGTGATTAGCCATTTTATATATATATATATGTGCATAACCCTATATAGATATGTTTACAGTAGAAGGAAAGTGATTCAACAGACAAACAGCACATCATAATCATCTACTCATCACACTGATGATGACTCCTGATCATGGGCTATTATCAAAACACACAAAATGACCCATACGAGGTTAGAATGCATTTCATGGTGTCTGAAGTGTGCATGGTGGACAGCACATACCGGCTCGTGATGACAGAGCCCAGCTGTTGGTTACCGATAAGTGATCAAGGAAAAAACGTTAGGTGGTGGGAGGAGGCTGATTAGCTTTGAAAGTTGTTAACATGTAGCACCTGTACGCCTGGCTGGGATCGAAACACACACACCCAACACAGGCATCTCATGCTGCTCACACACCCACACCTGACACAACAGCCTATAATCATGAAACTACACTAATAGGCTTCTGTGCCAAAAGCACTACCATAAAACTGGGTTCAAGCCCTGAATGCTGATTGGCTGACAGCCGTGGTATATCAGACCGTATACAACGAGTATGACAAAACATTTTACTGCTCTAATTAAGTTGGTAACCAATTTGGGGGTTTGTGGTTTATGGCCAGGCACTCTGCGATGTGCCTAACAGCCTTAAGCCGTGGTATATTGGCCAAAAACACACCCCCTCGTGCCTTATTACTTAATTATAAACAGCAGACTTATAAAGTCTGTGTGATAGAGGTTGGCAATTGAAGTTAAGCTACAGTATAAAGTCAGTATCAGTCACAAACTAAAAAGTGACTGAGAATGACAAAAAGCCAAATTATAACATCTTGAAACGTTCAAGAGAAGTTAGGCATGAGTGAAAAAAGGACAAACTCTGGTCATGTTTGCCGCAGGTGTCTCGTTTTTTTTAATTAGAAGCCTGAAAAGGATCCATTTCATCATCCATTTCACAATTTTCTCTTTCAACACTTCAGTTTCAAATCATGTTCACAGAATTCATTTTTCAGGCATCTTGGGTGATGATGCCTGAAACCATTCCAACACGCATCATCACCCAAATCCTGTTCATTAATACATGACAACATTGGGAAAAAAATTGAAATAAAAAGTACAAGACTTATATAACCCCGAATTAAAGAGAAAACAAAGAGTTAGATTGAAGAGAGGACAGAAGGTAAATTGACAACCTGTAGTTGAGAACACGGTTTGTCATCATAGGCAAACGCAAATATGGAGGTCCATTGAATAGCTAAAGGCTCTTGATTACAGAACTGGCTTTGGTACTGGAAAAGCTGAAGAGGTGTTAGCCACTCAAAGGGTGCCGCTCCCTCCCATTTAAAACCTGTTGGAATAGGAGCCAACTGATACAATGAAGTAGTGTGTACTAAAACACAATATTTCTAGACATACTAGGGTTGTTTTGGACAGAAGTTAATGAATGCTGCCTCCTAGACTTTCGGGGGTGAGGCCAAAATGAATCCTAAGCAGTTGTCACGCCCTGGCCTTAGTATTCTTTGTTTTCTTAATTATTTTAGTTAGGTCAGGGTGTGACATGGGGAATGTATGTGTTTTTTGTAGTGTCTAGGGTGGTTGTAAGGTTTAGGGGGTTTATTAGAGTAGTTGGGTTTATGTTTAGTATAGAAGTCTAGCTGTGTCTATGGTTGAGTGTAGGTATCTAGGAAAGTCTATGGTTGCCTGAATTGGGTCTCAATTAGAGACAGCTGGTTATTGTTGTCTCTGATTGGGAGCCATATTTAAGGCAACCATAGGCTTTAGCTGTTTGTGGGGAATTGTCTATGTCAGTGTGTAATGGTCAGTGTCAGCACCATTTTGTTTATATAGCTTCACGGTCGTCAGTTTGTTATTTTGTTAGTTTGTGTATAGTTGTTTCGTTTCGTGTTTCTTTTCTCTCTTCTAATAAAAGAAGATGTATTTTGCACACGCTGCGCCTTGGTCCAATCTCTCTCCCTTCGACGATCGTGACAGAATTCCCCACCAATGCGGGATCAAGCAGCGTGAAAAGCGGCAACAGGAGCAGCGCAAGGAGGAATGGAAATGGGAGCGTAATATGGACTACACTACGTGGGAGGAGATCGACAGGTGGGCGATCGACCCAGGGCGAGTGCCGGAGCCAGCCTGGGATTCTCTGGCGCAGTGTGAGGAGGGATACCGGCGAATGGAGGCAGCACGACGACGCGGTAGGAAGCCTGTGAGTCAGCCCAAAAAATTTATTGGGGGGGGGCTTAGAGGTAGTGGGCCGAGGGCAGGTAGGAGACCTGCGCCCACTTCCCAGGCTAACCGTGGAGAGCGGGAGTACGGGCGAACACCGTGTTACGCAGTAGAGCGCACGGTGTCTCCTGTACGTGTTCATAGCCCGGTGCGGGTTATTCTACCTCCCCGCACTGGTAGGGCTAGATTGGGCATTGAGCCAGGTGTCATGAAGCCGGCTCAACGCGTCTGGTCTCCAGTGCGTCTCCTCGGGCCGGCATACATGGCACCAGCCTTACGCATGGTGTCCCCGGTTCGCCTACATAGCCCGGTGCGGGTTATTCCACCTCCCCGCACGGGTAGGGCGACGGGGAGCATTCAACCAGGTAAGGTTGGGCAGGCTCGGTGCTCAAGGGAACCAGTACGCCTGCACGGTCCGGTATTTCCGGCGCCACCTCCCCGCCCCAGTCCAGTTCCACCAGTGCCTACACCACGCACCAGGCTTCCAGTGTGTCTCCAGAGCCCTGTTCCTCCTCCACGCACTCGTCCTATGGTGCGTGTCTCCAGCCCGGTACCACCAATTCCGGCACCACGCACCAAGCCTCCTGTGCGTCTCCAGAGTCCTGTGCATCCTGTTGCTGCTCCCCGCATTAGCCCTGAGATGCGTGTCCCCAGCCCGGTACCACCAGTTCCGGCACCACGCACTAGGCCTAATGTGCGTCCCCAGGGTCCAGTATGCCCTGTTCCTTCTCCCCGCACTAGCCTGAAGGTGCGTGTCCTTAGCCCGGTGCCTCCAGTTCCGGCACCACGCACCAGGCCTACAGTGCGCCTATTCCGGCCAGAGCCATCCGTCTGCCCAGTGCCATCTGAGCCATCCGTCTCCCCAGCGCCATCTGAGCCATCCGTCTCCCCAGCGCCATCTGAGCCATCCGTCTCCCCAGCGCCGTCTGAGCCATCCGTCTGCCCAGTGCCGTCTGAGCCATCCGTCTGCCCAGTGCCGTCTGAGCCATCCGTCTGTCCCGAGCCATTAGAGCCGCCCGTCTGTCCCGAGCCGTCAGAGCCGTTAGTCAGTCAGGAGCCGCTAGAGCCATTCGTCAGTCAGGATCTGCCAGAGCCGCCAACCAGACAGGATCTGCCAGAGCCGCCAACCAGACAGGATCTGCCAGAGCCGCCAACCAGACAGGATCTGCCAGAGCCGCCAACCAGACAGGATCTGCCAGAGCCGCCAACCAGACAGGATCTGCCAGAGCCGCCAGCCAGCCATGAGCGTCCAGAGCCGTCAGCCAGCCATGAGCAGCCAGATCCGTCAGCCAGCCATGAGCAGCCAGATCCGTCAGCCAGCCATGAGCAGCCAGATCCGTCAGCCAGCCATGAGCAGCCAGATCCGTCAGCCAGCCATGAGCAGCCAGATCCGTCAGCCAGCCATGAGCAGCCAGATCCGTCAGCCAGCCATGAGCAGCCAGATCCGTCAGCCAGCCATGAGCAGCCAGATCCGTCAGCCAGCCATGAGCCGTCCAGCCAGGATCCGCCAGAGCCGTCCAGCCAAGATCCGCCAGAGCAGTCATCCAGCCAGGATCCGTCCCTCAGTCCGGAGCTGCCGTCCCTCAGTCCGGAGCTGCCCCTTATCCTGGTGCTGCCCCTTATCCTGGTGCTGCCCCTTATCCTGGTGCTGCCCCTTATCCTGGTGCTGCCCCTTATCCTGGTGCTGCCCCTTATCCTGGTGCTGCCCCTTATCCTGGTGCTGCCCCTTAGTCCGGTGCTGCCCCTTAGTCCGGTGCTGCCCCTTAGTCCGGTGCTGCCCCTTAGTCCGGTGCTGCCTCTTAGTCCGGTGCTGCCCCTTAATCCAGTGGGGTTAATGTGGAGGGTGGCCATTTGGAGGAGGCTACGTAAGCGGGTAGTGACTATGGTGGGGTGGGGACCACGACCAGTGCCGGAGCCGCCGCCGTGGACGGACGCCCACCCAGACCCTCCCCTAGACTATGTGCTGGTGCGCCCGGAGTTCGCACCTTAAGGGGGGGGTTATGTCACGCCCTGGCCTTAGTATTCTTTGTTTTCTTAATTATTTTAGTTAGGTCAGGGTGTGACATGGGAATGTATGTGTTTTTTGTAGTGTCTAGGGTGGTTGTAAGGTTTAGGGGGTTTATTAGAGTAGTTGGGTTTATGTTTAGTATAGAAGTCTAGCTGTGTCTATGGTTGAGTGTAGGTATCTAGGAAAGTCTATGGTTGCCTGAATTGGGTCTCAATTAGAGACAGCTGGTTATTGTTGTCTCTGATTGGGAGCCATATTTAAGGCAACCATAGGCTTTAGCTGTTTGTGGGGAATTGTCTATGTCAGTGTGTAATGGTCAGTGTCAGCACCATTTTGTTTATATAGCTTCACGGTCGTCAGTTTGTTATTTTGTTAGTTTGTGTATAGTTGTTTCGTGTTTCTTTTCTCTCTTCTAATAAAAGAAGATGTATTTTGCACACGCTGCGCCTTGGTCCAATCTCTCTCCCTTCGACGATCGTGACAGCAGTCCCCTTTGACCTCAAAGGTCATTCTGTCTTTTGTCACACACAGGACCATTTCAATCCTGATGTCTAACGTTAACTGTCAACCATGCAGAGACGTATTGGTGCCACAATGGCGTGCAGGACAAGACAGACGGATACATTATTCTCTATATTGAGAACTTGTCTCACAATCTAGATATTACAGTCATGAGACAGTTGAGGCAATACAGAGGTGATTTCGACAGTATGACTACGATCAGAAATGAACGTGTTATGAGACATCACGGCTTGGTCGCGGATTTACCCTGTGTGCCTGCATTTATACGGTTTGTCCTTTTTGATAGTGATTGGGACAACACTTCCTCTCCCTCCCTCCTGTATACTGACATCGAGACGGAGTACATGAAGGCGCTTTTACGAGTTGAAAATGAAAAGTCAATTGGGTTTGTTTCCCTCTGTAAAGTGTGTTGGGGGTGGTTGAAGGGAACAAACACAAGGCCTGGAAACCTCTAGAACACGAAGTCTCAAACTGGTAGCTTTTGAAATGGCACTCTATACCCTATGCAGTGCACTAGTTTTGACCAAGTTGTCTACTACATAAGGGAACAGGGTACCATTTCCAGACACAGACATTGTTTCCACAGTTCAGGTGGAGACGGAGAAAGTTTTCAAGAAACCCACTCAGCCTGTTTATCAATATCATGGGGGACCATGGCTGCTTCCAACCTGAAGGCCTCACCAAAGCCTGGGACTCGATTTAGCTGCCGAAGCCGAAGATGCCCTTGATGTAGCCGGTCAGGCCGCCCTTGCCCTTCTGCTCCACCTTGTCGTCGAGGGGTGGGAAGGCCACGTGGTTGAGTGCCAGATCAAAGAAGAGGGGCTTACAGGGGATGGGCTGGAAGTCGGGGGGGAACTGGACCAGGTTGGGCTGCTTCCCCACCAGGGTGGGGTCCAGGTGGAAGGTCTCCAGACGCTCACACAGAGGCTGGATGGAGGGGGGGGGTTAACAAATTAGAGGGAGAGCAGGGACTGGTAAAAGTAAATGACTAGAACCTGTCATAAGGTTTGGCTAGTCTCTCAGCTAGCAGAAAACATACGCTGTGGTTCCAACGCAAAGCAGAGGTCATTTTTCATGAACCGGCACTAGGTTCAGTCGTGAACAACTGGAATACCTGCCATGTCGACATACACTGCCCATGATAGCAGCAGCATGACATTTCTATGACAGATTTAAGAGTGAAACCCGACCCCTGTGTGGGATTACACAATGACATATAGTATGTCCGGCAGAGGCCTCCTGATATAGGTCACCCATCACCCAAACGTTGTCGTTGTTCCGTGTCAGTCTGCTAGGCAGCATTCCAGCTCTGTCCTGTATTGACAGAGGCAGGTCAGGGAGTATTCTTTCCCACATGCTGGCCCATGTAAGGCATGATCCGTGGTAGGCACGCTCCTATTCCCAACACTACTTCCTCTCACTACTGCACAACTAACATACTACACCTTTCATTTACTCCACCATTATCTGAAAGTAGTCTAGAAAATGGCAAGGCTGGAACTTGGGAGGTACAGAGGAGTTAACACAGAACTAATTGGTCAGCTGCTCAATTGAGATCTGTGTCAACGTTAAGAGATCGATAAAAGCTAGAACAAGGAGCGGAACGAGGAGCTCCACCCTCTCTTCGCAAGTTACGACCGAATGTCCCCTCCCGAAATTAGAAAGACGCTAACACCTGCGAAATCGTGATCTGTTCAAATAACCAGTGATGAAAAACCCCAAACAGCGTAATTACACGCAGAATCTTTCCACGAGAGATTAGAGTTAGGGCTAAGCACATTGGGGGTGGTTAGCTGCGAGACTTCGTTTTTATGTGGGAGGCTAATTTTGTTTGTTCTTACCGTGTTGTCTTTCACCTTCTGCTGAGACGGTGCTTCAGGAGCATCCTCTGTGTCTAAAATACAAACACACACCCACAGCTTCATAACACAGGCACAATAAACCAGAGACGTCAGGTCTTACAAAACACACACCAGTCCGGTCACAACAATGAAAAGTCAAGCAGAAAGGTCAATAGAAAGAAAGTTGCCTAACCCAGGTAAGGGTATTACCCTATAGAAACAAAATGGCTGCCATTGCAAGTCAGGTACCCACCTAAGATGGCCGCCGCCTGAAGCGAGTATTTCTCAGCGTTGACCTCTGTGATCAGCTCCTGCACATCAGGCAGATCCTTTAGGCAAGGGAGACAGATACATTAGGCAAAGACACTTTTAGACAGTCCCACAGTAGAGTATCATGAATAACACGTATGTTTACCGACCTGCATCCATTTCAATGACAGACACCCCCCCCAAAAAAATATATACCCAAAAGATAATAGAACACCTACTTTGTGGATATTGTCATAGTTTGAACGCAGAATCAATTGGCTCTATCATGAATAGTATTTGACAGACAACCAAGCTTTTCTTCAACCCTTGAGTTGCATATACAGGTAACTGCCAAAATAATGGAAACACTTAAATAAATGAGGGATACAAAGTACACTGCTCAAAAAAATAAAGGGAACACTTGAACAACACAATGTAACTCCAAGTCAATCACACTTCTGTGAAATCAAACTGTCCACTTAGGAAGCAACACTGATTGACAATAAATTTCACATGCTGTTGTGCAAATGGAATAGACAAAAGGTGGAAATTATAGGCAATTAGCAAGACACCCCCAATAAAGGAGTGGTTCTGCAGGTGGTGACCACAGACCACTTCTCAGTTCCTATGCTTCCTGGCTGATGTTTTGGTCACTTTTGAATGCTGGCGGTGCTTTCACTCTAGTGGTAGCATGAGACGGAGTCTACAACCCACACAAGTGGCTCAGGTAGTGCAGCTCATCCAGGATGGCACATCAATGCGAGCTGTGGCAAGAAGGTTTGCTGTGTCTGTCAGCGTAGTGTCCAGAGCATGGAGGCGCTACCAGGAGACAGGCCAGTACATCAGGAGACGTGGAGGAGGCCGTAGGAGGGCAACAACCCAGCAGAAGGACCGCTACCTCCGCCTTTGTGCAAGGAGGAGCACTGCCAGAGCCCTGCAAAATGACCTCCAGCAGGCCACAAATGTGCATGTGTCTGCTCAAACGGTCAGAAACAGACTCCATGAGGGTGGTATGAGGGCCCGACATCCACAGGTGGGGGTTGTGCTTACAGCCCAACACCGTGCAGGACGTTTGGCATTTGCCAGAGAACACCAAGATTGGCAAATTCGCCACTGGCGCCCTGTGCTCTTCACAGATGAAAGCAGGTTCACACTGAGCACATGTGACAGACGTGACAGAGTCTGGAGACGCCGTGGAGAACGTTCTGCTGCCTGCAACATCCTCCAGCATGACCGGTTTGGCGGTGGGTCAGTCATGGTGTGGGGTGGCATTTCTTTGTGGGGCCGCACAGCCCTCCATGTGCTCGCCAGAGGTAGCCTGACTGCCATTAGGTACCGAGATGAGATCCTCAGACCCCTTGTGAGACCATATGCTGACACATGCACATTTGTGGCCTGCTGGAGGTCATTTTGCAGGGCTCTGGCAGTGCTCCACTGAGCTGCACTACCTGAGCCACTTGTGTGGGTTGTAGACTCCGTCTCATGCTACCACTAGAGTGAAAGCACCGCCAGCATTCAAAAGTGACCAAAACATCAGCCAGGAAGCATAGGAACTGAGAAGTGGTCTGTGGTCACCACCTGCAGAACCACTCCTTTATTGGGGGTGTCTTGCTAATTGCCTATAATTTCCACCTTTTGTCTATTCCATTTGCACAACAGCATGTGAAATTTATTGTCAATCAGTGTTGCTTCCTAAGTGGACAGTTTGATTTCACAGAAGTGTGATTGACTTGGAGTTACATTGTGTTGTTTAAGTGTTCCCTTTATTTTTTTGAGCAGTGTATATTGAAAGGAGGTGCTTCCACACAGGTGTACCGAGTTAATTATGCTTAGGGTCATGAATAAAAATACTGGGAAGGCCATTATTTTGGTTATCATGACTATGCCTCCCATAGGATGACAATGGCCCCATCCAGGTGGCACGAGGGGTCACTGAATGGTTCGATTAGCATGAAAACGATGTAAACCATGCGTCATGGCAGTCACCAGATCTCAACCCAATTGAACACTTACGGGAGATTCTGGAGCGGCGCCTGAGACAGCTTTTTCCACCATCATCAATAAAACACCAAATTATGGAATTTCTCATGGAAGAATGGTGTCAAAACCCTCCAATAGAGATCCAGACTCTTGCAGAATCGATGCCATGCATAGGTGCATTGGAGCAGTTGTGACTCGTGGTGGCCCAACGCCTTATTAAGACACTATGTTGGCATTTCCTTTATTTTGGCAGTTACCTGCATGTTAAAAAAGTAAGTTTACATAATGGCCCCAGTCGGGGTCAACGGTTATAGGTCAGGGGTCAGTGTCTGTTACCTTGAGGCTGTTGTTGAGGCTCTTAGCCTTGGACTGGACCTCCTTGGCGTACTTCAGGACCCGCTCATACAGGACCAGAGCCTCGCTCCACTTCTTCACCAGCACGTACGACTGGGCTATGAAGAAACACCTGGGGGAGAGAGCGGGGATGTTAGTGACTGTGTGTATGTTTCTGTTCTGGCAGAGGCGGATCAGAAACACCTGAATGGCAGGGGTTATGCCAGCAACTGTGTGGGTGTGTGTGTGTGTGTATATGAGTTCGCGCCATTTCTTTACTAGCTTATACATCAAGGCTATGAAGAAACACCTGTGGGAGTGTGTGTGAACAGTGTGTGGCCTCCGTGGTGTGAGCTCTGACCTGTAGGCCTTGTAGACCAGCATCTTGAGGGCCACCTCCTTCTGGAACGTGTGATCTTCCTCCAGCCCCTGTAGGGTGGACAGCTCAGCCAGACTCTGTAGAAACAGTCATGAGGCAACATCAACAAGGATAAGATGACTCACTGGTAGTGGCTTAACCGTAGAAATAGAATGAATCAGAAAGAAACATCCTATTTCTACGGGCTTAACATTAGGGTTGAGTGGCGAGCACCCCCTCAGACGATCCCGCAGGTGAAGAAGTCGGATGTGGAAGTCCTGGGCTGGCGTGGTTACACGTGGTCTGCGGTTGTGAGGCCGGTTGGCCATACTGACACATTTTCTAAAGTAACGTTGGAGGCGGCTTATGGTAGAGAAATGAACATTCAAATCTCTGGCAACAGTTCTGGTGGACATTCCTGCAGTCAGCATGCCAATTGCACGCTCCCTCAAAACCGGAGACATCTGTGGCATTGTGTTGTGTGACAAAACTGCTCATTTTAGAGTGGCCTTTTATTGTCCGCAGAACAAGGTGCACCTGTGTAATTATCATGCTGTTTAATCAACTTCTTGATCTGCACACCTTTTGGGTGAATGGATAATCATGGGAAAAGAAGAAATGCTCAATAACGGGGATGTAAACAAACTTGTTCTCAAAACTTGAGATAAATAAGCCTTTTGTGCCTGTGGAACATTTCTGGAATCTTTTATTTCAGCTCATGAAACCAACACTTTACATGTTGCGTTTATATTTTTGTTCAGTATAGTTTTTGGACTTGATCCTGGGTATGCTGAGTAAATAGAGTGGTTTGGATGTTTTGTGGTTATGAAGCAGGACAATATCAAACCATTCAGTTTCACTATCAATTACTGTAACATTATGAGACGACAAGGACACCGACATTGGGAATGTGCCAGAGATGACAATGTAATGTGACGTGGTGTTGTGTTATCAGAGGTGTATTCATTAGTGTGCACAACAGCAAAACATTTTAACAGAAAAATAACAGTTTATTGGACAACCTCAGGTAGTACCGCCCTGTTTTATGCTGTTTTCTTCCGTTTTGTGGCTACTGAACACGACCCAGGTGTGTGTTTGTACCTGGAGGATGATGTCGTACAGGCGGATGAGGTCCTGGGGGCGAGGGCCCCTTTTGTTCTCGTCCGTCTGCGGCTCCTTCAGCTTGGCCTGCAGCATGTGGGCCATGCTCTCGTTCCTCTTCACCACCGTCCACAGCTTGATGTAGGTCAGGTAGCTATGGAGAGGGGGGGGACCAAAACATATGTCAAAGACTGGTTCCATGTACAGATAGGCTCTTAATTCATATTTGCTTGCATTTCTCATCTAATCAAAACGCATCGGAGAAGACGGTCTGAGGGACCTCGGACCTTCTCCTCCAATACGGTTGAGGATGCGGCGAGGAGATAGGGGTCACCATGCGTCTTGCATCCTCTGACAAATGTCAGACAGACAGAATGACCTCTCTTACCTGTGCAGGAACTGCAGGTTGGACACCTTGCCACTGGCTTCATCAGATCTCTCTCGCTGCTTCTGCAGAGTTGAACAGTCAGGGAGCATGTACCCATAAACAGATAGTGAGAGTCTGGTACGGTCGTTGACCCTACTACTCACGTTACTGTTTAGCCTATGAACTTTACTACGTCAGGTCCGTAAACCCACGTATCAACGTGAACCCCGGTCAGTTCGTAACCCTAACGGTCATGTCTGTAACTTCAAATGTGTCATTCTGTAACCCAAACAGTCATGCCTGTAACTCTTTCAGTGTCAGTCAGTCAGCCATACTTACCGCTTCAGTCTTCAGCTCCTCTCTCACAGCCTGGATGGTGTCTCTGCACTCGGCTAGTAGGGTCTCGTACAGACGTTCCTTGGTCTCCTCATTGGCTGCCTGTGGGGGACAAATGGTGATCCTGTATAAATATGACATAGCATATATAAAATCATATTTCCATATATACCTCCCCTGACCTTCTCCTCCAATGGGTATTGAGAAGGACATGAGGATAGAGGACACGAGGCATAAACAAGAGAGACCTTCCCTATGCGGTGGGCTTTCAGCACAGCTCCCCCGGCACTGATGCTGCGCGAGGTGGGATATGAGATTGGTATTTCTTTGTGCGATAATATGTAACAGTATGAAACAAAACAGCTGAAAATAGCTACGGCAGCATTTTACTCGCACACGGGCTCATACTTGAAATGGTTGCCTGAACTGGAGCCTTGCTTACGGTACGAATCAGATTAAAATCACGCAAATGTAAATATTAGCGTAAAAGTAGGTCTTGGGTAAGGCTGTGACTGGGAGAGACAAACGTGCACAGCAGAGCAGGTTGCTGTAGACATTCCTGTGAAAGGTAACTTCCTAGAGTTACTGTAGCTCAGGACCGATGTCAAAGAGAAGCCTTACACCACACGCGATGTAACACAGGCTTATTGTGTACGTTACAGTAGGCTAACTTGTAGGTGTGGGAGGCAGCCAAGTGTCATGGTTTATATTGTTTATGAAAAATGTCAGTCTTTTCAATAGATGAGAGTGAGTCAGAAATATTACAGTATCGTCAATGACTCATATGTCCTAGTTAGAACATCCCAGCAGTGGCCATATTAAATACAAAATTGCTAACAAAATATGTTTGTTATATATTCCCCTGTGGACAAGTCCATCCAATCTTAAATTATTTTGCCGCATCTTATCTTCTGACGAATCGGTGTACATGCTGTTGAGACACAGTAAATCTGAGGATTCGCCAGTGTCTTTCTTCTCTTCGGTTGACAAAAACACTTAAGCAATCATTAAAGCGCTAAAACATGGCGGGGAATGATTTGGGAACGTTCCACTTTAAAAAAGGACAATTCTGCCACTTTTTAACCTCAAATTCATCATCTCCACCACCATACCAGTGTCTACATATTTGAAAACAGCACATTTATATGATCTGTGGTTAAAAATATAAGAACATCCTAAAAAAAATGCTTATCATTAAGCATATTTCCATCCATTTATGCGAGTAAAGTAATACTGTATAAAAAAAAAAAAATTCATCACAACAGCTGTGATGGAAACCGATGGTTACAGTACAATTTAATGAATGCCGAAAGATAGCGTTCATTCGACAAGGTGGAATCTTTGTGTGTCGGTAAAATTAATTATGCAAGAAATGGTGGTGGAAAGTCCTTAAAGCACAAAGACATTATAACCATATTGGAGTCCTCCCACTACAACTCCGGGAAACAATGCAGTTTAGTAGACTAGGCTACAGATGAAATCATTTATGATGAACTTCACAGGGTGGTGAAAGTGCACGGTGATCTTGATTCTCCTTTCCAATAAATATTGAGGGTCTTATTCTGGTGACATGACGATCGATGCTTGACTGCCATTTGACAATAAAGATATTCCTCGCTCTTAATAGCGTTATTATGTTAAGTAGCCTACCCGCACTGTTAGGCTTGGGCGGTATACCGGTCATACCGGGGTATTTCGAAATACCGACGGTATGATTTGAATACCGTTCAAATGAATAAGCAAACCAAACGCATAGCTGGAGCCCTTAGCTGGATATAATTTGACTCATTTTAGATTGTTATAAACAGTGGCTTAGCACGAACCCCCATTGTTATTATTATTATTTTTTATGTACGAGGGTGCATGCTACGCCACTGCTTATAATAATAAGTACATATCGAATATGTGTCAAATAAACGATATCCAGCTACGGGCTCCAGCTATGCATTTGGTTTGCTAAATTGACATCTAGTGGCTAGAAGTCAAGATCAAGCTTCTTGGTTACAGCAGAGACATTTAATCCTTTCCATGATCAAGATCTGTTGCCTAAATTGTTGTGTGTGCAAAAAATGTATAACTAGACACATATATACACTGCTCAAAAAAATAAAGGGAACACTAAAATAACACATCCTAGATCTGAATGAATGAAATATTCTTATTAAATACTTTGTTCTTTACATAGTTGAATGTGCTGACAACAAAATCACGCAAAAATGATCAATGGAAATCAAATTTATCAACTCATGGAGGTCTGGATTTGGAGTCACACTCAAAATTAAAGTGGAAAACCACACTACAGGCTGATCCAACTTTGATGTAATGTCCTTAAAACAAGTCAAAATGAGGCTCAGTAGTGTGTGTGGCCTCCACGTGCCTGTATGACCTCCCTACAACGCCTGGGCATGCTCCTGATGAGGTGGCGGATGGTCTCCTGAGGGATCTCCTCCCAGACCTGGACTAAAGCATCCGCCAACTCCTGGACAGTCTGTGGTGCAACGTGGCGTTGGTGGATGGAGCGAGACATGATGTCCCAGATGTGCTCAATTGGATTCAGGTCTGGGGAACGGGCGGGCCAGTCCATAGCATCAATGCCTTCCTCTTGCAGGAACTGCTGACACACTCCAGCCACATGAGGTCTAGCATTGTCTTGCATTAGGAGGAACCCAGGGCCAACCGCACCAGCATATGGTCTCACAAGGGGTCTGAGGATCTCATCTCGGTACCTAATGGCAGTCAGGCTACACATGGAGGGCTGTGCGGCCCCCCAAAGAAATGCCACCCCACACCATGACTGACCCATCACCAAACCGGTCATGCTGGAGGATGTTGCAGGCAGCAGAACGTTCTCCAAGGCGTCTCCAGACTCTGTCACCTCTGTCACATGTGCTCAGTGTGAACCTGCTTTCATCTGTGAAGAGCACAGGGCGCCAGTGGCGAATTTGCCAATCTTGGTGTTCTCTGGCAAATGCCAAACGTCCTGCACGGTGTTGGGCTGTAAGCACAACCCCCACCTGTGGACGTCGGGCCCTCATACCACCCTCATGGAGTCTGTTTCTGACTGTTTGAGCAGACACATGCACATTTGTGGCCTGCTGGAGGTCATTTTGCAGGGCTCTGGCAGTGCTCCTCCTTGCACAAAGGCGGAGGCAGCGGTCCTGCTGCTGGGTGTTGCCCTCCTACGGCCTCCTCCACGTCTCCTGATGTACTGGCCTGTCTCCTGGTAGCGCCTCCATGCTCTGGACACTACGCTGACAGACACAGCAAACCTTCTTGCCACAGCTCGCATTGATGTGTCATCCTGGATGAGCTGCACTACCTGAGCCACTTGTGTGGGTTGTAGACTCCGTCTCATGCTACCACTAGAGTGAAAGCACCGCCAGCATTCAAAAGTGACCAAAACATCAGCCAGGAAGCATAGGAACTGAGAAGTGGTCTGTGGTCACCACCTGCAGAACCACTCCTTTATTGGGGGTGTCTTGCTAATTGCCTATAATTTCCACCTGTTGTCTATTCCATTTGCACAACAGCATGTGACAATTATTGTCAATCAGTGTTGCTTCCTAAGTGGACAGTTTGATTTCACAGAAGTGTGATTGACTTGGAGTTACATTGTGTTGTTTAAGTGTTCCCTTTATTTTTTTGAGCAGTATATATATATATATATATATATCACCCCTTGTGTGCACTTGAGTTAAGACCGTATACCCCAGTATGGTAAAGAAACAGTAGGACTGTGAAAACCTGGATAACGCCCAACCCTACGCACTGTATCTGACCAGAGTAAGGACATTTGCTATTTAACGCAACAGTTTGTGACAAAACTATTGGTAGAGTTGAAAATGCGATGGAAACACATTGAAATGTATTATTTATTCATAATTTTTGCGGTACATGAAATTAAGAGAAAAAGTACATTGTGTGCATTACGTCATCACGCGCTGATTTTTGGAAGTCAGTTTTGTGGATTTTGGAATATCCGCATCAAAATCTGTCACCAATTGGATGGAAACCTATCTTGTGACATCACAAGTTAGGATTAAAAAAATATATATACATTTTAAAACCCTGCAACGAGTTTCTAGCCAGAGGGATGGCATTTTCTTGCTCCCCACATCACCACGAATCTGTGTTTGAAAATCAGTGTTTTTCAAATGAACCTTTTGATGATGTCATTGGGTAGAATGTCTTAACATTATATATTGTTCTACAAAACGTAGAAATGCAACATTTTCACATATGTAAACAACGGTATTGTGCTGGAGATAATGAAAATGAGGCTGAAAATGTATGAGAGTTGCACTTTAACACAAATTCGTATTGGGCAGACTATGAAGTAACATTCACTCCCATCCATCCAGCATGTGGGGAGGGTGTATTGTGGTGAGACACTCACTAGTGCCACCACCCTGGCAACGCCTAGCCCCTAACAGGACTGGGAGAACCAGTCTGGTGTCTTCTGTGCTTTTCACAGAGGGAGAGACAAAAGGAGGGATGGCACATCCCTCTTCAGTATGTCCCCTTGGGATTACGCAGGGCCTTAAATGGCAGTTCCGTTGGAATGGTTGAGGGATCCCTCACAAAACCCAGATAACAACAAAGACCATCATTTGGGGGATTTTTACTAAATGTAATCCACAGAAGTCCTATGGATGAAGGATTGTTGACAGACACAAATGTGAAATATAAAAGCATAAAATCTGAAATAATTAAAATTGCCATATGACATTGACCTTACCTAGGCCTCCTTTTAAGATTCCATATTGTTTCACTTGTGTAACGGCAGCCTTCCTCCTCTTCAAGAGAAGAGAAGGTGTAGCAGGGATCGGACCAACACGCAGCGTAGCCAGTGCTCAACATGTTTAATGATGACGATAAACGTGAACACTTAACAAATAACAAAATGGTGGCAAACCGATACAGTCCTAGCTGGTGCAGAGAAAACACAAAGACAGGAAACAACCACCCACAAAATCCCAAAACAAAACAAGCCACCTATATATGATTCCCAATCAGAGACAACACAAAACATCTGCCTCTGATTGAGAACCATATTAGGCCAAACATAGAAACAGACAAAGAACATAGAATGCCCACCCAGCTCACGTCCTGACCAACACTAAAACAAGCACAACACACAAGAACTCTGGTCAGAACGTGACAATTTGTGAACTACAAAGCAAAAATGTACATCAAATGAAGCTTTACTGCTTGCTCTGTAATAAGAGTAGTATTTTAATAGTCATACATTTATGAATATTGAAATATATATAAACATGAATATTGAAATGTTTTGATTTTCTATATAATTGTTGAACATAATATACTCTACAGACATATCAAAGTTCCAGAGTGGGAACTCTGCTTCTTTTAGAGTTCGTAAGCATAACCAACAGAGTGAATATGAAAATGGATTCAAAATTATCACGTTCTACTGGTGATTTGCAGGATGTGCAATGATACAAGTAAAAGGAGGGTTGTGATTGGTATAGTAGACAATGTAACCAATCGCTCTGTATAAAAATGAGCCACAACTTTAGACAACTGAGGTATTTACAGGGGAGTGTAGAAGTAGAGGCAGCCATAGGGGGAAAGGTATTATGGTTCAACTGTTTCTGAACCCTTGTGTTCATCAAATGGTACCTTCCATAAACATAACAGAACCATTGACTGACATATCAATTAAGGACTGAAGTGCATAAAATGTTAACCCTCAACTCAAAAAGCACATTTGGATACAGCCGGTTGAGGACAGGTATGAGGGGAATTTCTGACCAGACCCAAATTCAGCCTTACTTCAAAAGTGTAAGCACAACAATTACATGTAATGCTCTGCTACATCTAACACAAATGATGGTACCACTCCCTAACTGATAACCATTTAGCTCCGATGCTAGTCTGTCCATAGAGACTAGGGCTGATGGGTGTAGCCATGTGAGTGTGTGGGTTGCTATGCATAGAATGCAGTTTGACAGCACGAGTGGCAGCATGCCAGAGCCTAGTGCAGGTGGGTGTGACGGGTGTGGCCGCAGGGAGGGAGAGGTAGGCCTACAGGAAGCCCGACAGGGAAGGTAAGAAGAGTCTGACAATAGACACCTGTCAGAGAGCTGTAGTGGAGCGAACGACACCTACTGAGACCCAAGGTGAACTACATGTGATGATAGCCACCGTTGGACTCCTTACCTGCCTTTAGGATAACCTCTCCCTACAAACTGGTTGATAACAGCTCGATACCGCTAGAGATATCGAGCACTGACTAGGCTGCACCACTAAACCCCTGTTCACTGGCCCCCTAGTTCACCAACAGTTTCTCTAGTTCCATTAGTTCACAAGGCATCCTTGTTCACTAGGCTCATCAGTTAACTACTAGCCCTGCAGCTTCATCCCACTAACCCATAACGAAGCAGAGGTGTCCAAGCAGACCAGCGAAACCCTTTTCAGGGCTTGACATGAACAGGCTTTTTTTTGCCACTTGTCCATTGGACAAGTAGGACAGATTCTTTACTTGTCTGAAAGCTCAAGTTACTTGTCCCCCCCCCCCCCCCCCCCCCCCTAAAAAAATAAAATAAAAAGGCCTGTACCACCATAGGCCAAAATAGGTGACTGATATGCATGTTGTAAGAAGCAAAGAAACTTTCAAAGAAGACAGTTGGTTTATTCGGGATTCATACACATTCTGACAGATGTCAGAATTACATGGGCAATATTGAAGAGCGGAAACCGCAGCTTTCCAACAGTGTCAGATTTATTTCTCAGCTCCCAAAGAGACGGCTTTGCAACCGGCGTATGCAGCATTGGTGTATTAACGCACCCACTCAACAACTACGCAGTTGATGAACGCTCACAATGCCATGTACAGTTATTCACGAGCGCGCTGGTGAAAAGTTTAGGACATGACACTAATACATGCTAATAGCTAAATAGTTAACTTCTTATGGCTGCAAGGGGCAGTATTGAGTAGCCAGTTAAATCGTGCCCATTTCAAATGGCCTCGTACTCAATTCTTGCTCGTACAATATGCATATTATTATTACTATTGGATAGAAAACACTCTCTAGTTTCTAAAACCGTTTGAATTATTTCTCTGAGTGAAACAGAACTCATTCTGCAGCACATTTCCTGACCAGGAAGTGGAATGTCAGAAATTGATGCTCTGTTCAACTTCCTGCCTATACATGGGCATGTTACGTAAGAGTCTACGTACACTTCATACACCTTCCCCTGGTTGTCAAGAGGCGGTAAGAGAAGAAATTTCGTGTTTATCTTGGTCTGAGGTGGAATTAAAGCTCTTTGTATGACGTGACCGTCCATTTCCTGTTTCTGGAGCGCGCGAAAGGGGACATGGATTTGCCTTCTGTTTAGCTGTTGTTATGGACGACTAACATCTCCGGTTTAGATTTTATTTGATACATGTGACCATATCATCGTAAAGTATGTTTTTTCAATATAGTTTAATCAGATTATTGACATTTTTTCGGGAGTTTTGCCGTGTTCCGTTCTCTGACTTTGTTGACGTTGGAGAGATCCGTGCCACTTGGCAAGTGCCCATGCTAAATCAAGAGGGAAATTTGCCGTTCCAGATCCAAACAACGACTGTTCTGGACAAAGGACACCTTGTCCAACATTCTGACGGAAGATCACCAAAAGTAAGAAACATTTTATGATGCTATTTCTAATATCTGTCGTGCATGTGAACTGGTCGTCGGCGCCCAAGTGTTTCTGGCTATTGTGGCTACGCTAATATAACGCTATATTGTGTTTTCGCTGTAAAACACTTGATAAATCGGAAATATTGTCTGGAATCACAAGATGCCTGTCTTTCAATTGCTGTACACTATGTATTTTTCAGAAATGTTTTATGATGAGTATTTAGTTATTTGGCGTTGGTGTCTGTAATTTTTCTGTCTGCTTTCGGTGCAATTTCTGACTGTAGCTGCAATGTAAACTATGATTTATACCTGAAATATGCACATTTTTCTAACAAAACATATGCTATACAATAAATATGTTATCAGACTGTCATCTGATGAAGTTGTTTCTTGGTTAGTGGCTATTTATATCTTTATTTGGTCGAATTTGTGATAGCTACCGATGGAGTAAAAAACTGATGGAGTAAGAAAAGTGGTGTCTTTTGCTAACGTGGTTAGCTAATAGATTTACATATTGTGTCTTCCCTGTAAAACATTTTAAAAATCGGACATGTTGGCTTGATTCACAAGATGTGTACCTTTCATATGCTGTATTGGACTTGTTAATGTGTGAAAGTTAAATATTTAAAAAAAATATCTTTTGAATTTCGCGCCCTGCACTTTGAGCTGGCTGTTGTCATAAGTGTACCGACGTCGGGCTGCACCCCAAACAGGTTAACTACCAAGACAACTAGCCAGACTATACAATATGTTTTAAACTGGCCATCTAGTTAGTCTGTTGTCCATCATTATTATTTGCTGCTGCAATGTCTCTCTCGGGCAACGGCCCACTGGCACAGATAAAGTACACGTTTGATGACAGTACGAACCCTGTTTGCTGGAACAAACAAATATGCACAGGGTGATCTCAAAAGCGTAGCTTGCAACCGCAGGTGATTGAAAGACTGCTCATGCCTGTCAATGCAATACAATAATTATACTCAGATGCGCTCTGCAGAGATTGGGAAAACAGCACGCAAGACATCTCAGATCAAATTCTAATCCGAGTAATTGTTTGATATTTTGATGTGAATTATTTATATTTGTCTAGTCGGACAACTTAAATCTATATTCTGCTTGTCCGACTTTTTGTTGTTGGTTGTCCCGGACAAGCGTTAATGTCGAGGCCTGCTTTTAACACTTTCATTCTGACCTGAACCGTACTGTGCCGGCTCTGACATTTTCTTTTCACAGTTCTAGCAACTGCGGTGGATGCGAAACCCAGGCTAGCCCAATCAAGTTCTGCTTGGCTCAGTACTGTGAAAACATGACTAGTTCCCTGGTAGGGTCACTGACCTGGGCGATGGCGGCCTCGTTGTCTCCCAGGCCCAGCAGGAAAATGCGAGCCTTGTCGATCTTGACGGGCACCGTTCGGCCTCGCCACTCCACCTCACTCATGGTGGCTGCCTGCTTGGCTCTCGTCTGTGTGATCAGGGCCTGGAATAATACCATAACCGTTCAACAGTATGCTGCATAAGACAGGTCTGTTCCAATATCCACACTAGCCTACTACTGAAAAAGATAGGCAATGTATCGGGTCTGTATCGGGTCTGTATTCTAAGTGGTATAACAGTATGGACAATGGAACAAAGTGATTTTCTCTGCACTAAAGAGTCAAATATAGATGTAGGGACAGATTTATGGCCATACTTTCCAGTTGTAAAGTAGTTGTTACTATGTGTTTCACAGTGAGAGGGACCACACACTGACCTCTAGTTTCTCAGCCATCATGCCTCCTCCTCCTCCTGCACTGAGCCTCATCTGCATCAGCTCATTCATGGCGTTCTGGTCACCTGGGGTCAGAGGGGAGTAGGGTTGTTCACTACCAGTCAACTGAACGGGAACGAGTTGTGTGTGGGTGTGTGTGTTCGGTGCGAGGGTGTGGGAAAGAGAGAAGCTGTAGAAGGCACAGATGTGTGAATGCATACGAAAAGTGCAATCCACTGTCAATGTGAGCGACGGGTTGTGTGTGTCGCCTACCGATGTTGTAAGCACAGTAGCGGATGTTGGGTGAGATCTCCTCCACACGCTGGTGATACAGCACTGCCAGCTCCTCAGTAAAGGCACTGGCCAGCTTCTCATAGATGGTCCTGAGGGAGGTTACAATACAGTTACATGGAATTTTCTATAGTTGACAAGTTGCAAGATAGTGGTCCGAGAACACAGCTAAACGCTGAATGCGTTTGGATATGTTAAGCATACGCCTACACGTAGGTACCGCTCGTTAACACCAGACAACTTGACATCTGTCAACAAACAATGTAGCCTACCTTGTTGAGGCCTCATTTTGCCCCATGTGAAATGATGATCTCAATACTCTAGATCAAAAGCTCAGCAATCAAAAAGGGCCACACTTTAGGCATTTCGGTAGTAGAGTGGGGTCAGACTCACTTGCACTTGTTGAAGGCCTCCGTGGCAGCCTTCCACTCCTGCAGCTCAAAGCGCACCATGCCACTCAGGTAGGAGGTGTAGGCCTGCAGACAAGTTGCTTTCATTATTATTCATTCAGAGGGCATCAGCAGCTATTTCGGGCTGGGTTAGAAAGACAGGGCCCTGAAGCGCTCTTTCCTCCAGGACAAGCCCAGTTGCCATGGACACCAGCTGCCATACTGTTGGTTCCTCAACTGATAAATATTTGTCTTAAAATATTTGTTTCAGTTAAATTGTTACTTCACTTCAACAGCATTTGAACCGCATGTTGAAATAAATGAAGGTGAAACAATAGGGAAAGTCACTGACTCTCCAGGTCAAGGTCCAGGTCAAGCCTACCTGTGCTTCCAGTTTGGTCTTGGCATCCACACGAGGGCTCTCGCACAGCTTCTCCAGCCTCTCTCCATGTTTGGCGGCCTTCCGCAGGCGGGACAGCAGGTGGAAGCGCTTGCGGGGCTCTGTGTTGGCCTCCTGCTTCAGCTGCATGGCATAGCTCCACGCCCTCTCAGCCTCCATCAGTACCAGGAGTAGATACCTAAAAGGGGAATGGGATTTGTTATATTCAAGGGACTTGGGCCAACTTGTGCTGGCCGCAATTTTGGTGCCTCTCGGCACTCCATGCATGATGAGTTTGATTGTAGTTCTAGAACAGAATGATGGTTGCTGTCAGGTATCATGCAGGAAGTATTTGGATTATAAATCCAGTTGTACTTTAATACTGTTGTAAGAACGGGATCGGGTACCATTACCTGTTGTCAGAGTACCGGTTGTCAGAGAGCATCTCGACAGTCACTTTCTTCCCAGTGAACTTGTGCCTGTTGCCGCACTTGAAGCCCAGGGTCTTGCGCAAACGACGCAAGCGCCGGGAGCAGTATCCCCTAGGACAGAGAGAAAGACATGGGTGAATTTTTGTGTGAAACTATGAGCCAACCATAAGGTATGGTCTATGGTTGTCAAACACCCATTCACTGCCATAGTTTAGTCCTCCATCTCACCTGTATCTTTGATAATCCCCGTGTCGCAAGCCATGTTGTTGCTGGGAATCCTTGATGATCTGGAGAACTGCAAGTATGCGTTAAGGGCCAGTCTACTACATTCACACAGGAACCTAAAGCTAGCTACATACACAGTGATGCATTTGAAAAGTAACTATACTTTAGCAGTGGATTTGAATTATGTGATGGATGTAGCAGGTTGACAATGTTAATTTACTTAAATACACATGATTATAGCAATATTCTAATGACAACATTTGTAAACCGCTTTTCTATTGACACTTAGCGCTAGCCTTCCGACAGTACGTTAGCCAACTAACGTTAGTTATGGAAGCCCACCCCCACCAAAACATACTGGTGTCGCTAAATCACATAACGTTATTGGTCCATTGTCAGCTTTATAGCTTAAGAAAGGATACTCTCCAGCCCTATTCCATCTTCCGTTGTATTTTCTTTATTCTCGTCCATAGGTAATATTTTTCCTTCATTTTGCTTGTCGGAGGCCATTTTTCTTCTAGTAGCACACGTCCAAACAGACCTGGAAAAAATGCACCGGAAGTAGACTCAAGCGTCAACGTTGAGGGAAGGGCTTAACTTTTAATACAACTCTTGCCATGTTTACACATGACACGCAACAATAGCGAAATACACAATTCAAAACAGTCCAATAACGCTTAAAACATTCAACAAAAATATAAACGCAACATGTAACAGTGTTAGTCCCATGTTTCATGAGCTGAAATAAAAGATCCCAGAAATGTTCCATACGCACGAAAAGCTAATTTCTCTAAAATGTTTTGCACACATTAGTTTACATCCCTGTTAGTGAGCATTTTCTCATTTGCCAAGATAATGCGTACACCATCTTCTTATTCTGAGTGTATCTGCGGGTGGCTTCCAATATGCTGCATTACCGCCTCCAACTGGACTATAATATAAATACATGATACTTTGTAAAACAAAATTTAAAAAAACATCCTTCAAACTAATCCTACACTCATTAAAAACCCACTACTCCATTCCACTACCTTGACCCTATCAACTCCTGCACCATGCCAATGGCCTGGGAGGACGGAACACCACCACTCAACACACCCTGTAACTCTTCTGAAGTAAAAAAAAAAAAAAAAATTAAAAACTATTCTAAAGTCAAATACTTCTCTGCAGCTGCCACCAAATCTATTTTCTGTCATTTTCTTTCCATTTCTGTGGTACAGTTGATAACCATTGCTATGAATGCTAAGAAGCCAACCTTACTGAAGTATGTCACTCGTTGGCCTATCCCTCTGTGCTGGCACAGATCTACTACTCACAGGGATCCTCTCAGGATCCCTCCCCCTTGATCCATTCTCCTCTACTTTCTTCACCGCCTCAGGATACGAAACGTTCTGCACTACTCTGACTCTAGCCACCTCAACCTGCCTCTGTCGCACCGGACACTTCTGATCCCCGGCAACACGGCAAGCGGTACCGGCGCACCAAGTCGAGGTCCAAAAGGATTGATTTTAAATCATTGTTGGTTAAAGGGCTTGTAAGTCAGCATTTCACTGTAAGGTGTACTACGCCTGTTGTATTCAGCGCATGTGACAAATTTGATTTGATCATGGGCACCCCTACTGTTAACACACAAAATGTTATCCACCAAAACTACACAATCCTCTATCCCATGCCCTCTTGCACACTTCCCAAATCTTGGAATCTCCCTCCTTCAAACTGATGCAACATGACCATAAACATTGCACCTGAAACAGCGCAGTGGATTCGGCACAAATGCTCTGACAGGATAACTGATATATCCTAACATGGCTTTTGTCGGGTAAAGACTGACTCAAAACTCAAAATGACTGACAGGGTCTTGACCTGACTGCAGTTCAGCGTCGTAACCAACTTCATTGGGCAAATGCTTACCTATGATGGCCACTGACATGCTGGAGAAGTGTGCTCTTCAAGGATTAATCCCAGTTTCAACTGATGGCAGACAGCATGTTTTGCGTCATGTGGGTGAGCAGTTTGCTGATGTGAACAGAGTGCCCCATGGTGGCGGTGGGGTTATGGTATGGGCAGGCATAAGCTACGGACAACGAACACAATTGCATTTTATTTATGGAAATTTGAATGCACAGAGATACCGTGACGAGATCCTGAAGCCCATTGTCGTGCCATTCATCCGCTGCCATCACTTCAAGTTTCAGCATGATAATGCACGGCCCCATGTTGCAAGGATCTCTACACAATTCTTGGAAACTGAAAATATCCCAGTTCTTCCATGGCCTGCATACTCACCAGACATGTCACCCATTGAGCACGTTTGGAATGCTCTGGAGTGACGAGTGGGCGGCAGGTAGCCTAGTGGTTAGAGCATTGGACTTGTATCCGCAAGGTTGCAAGATCTAATCCCCGAGCTGACAAGGTAAAAATCTGTCGTTCTGCCCCTGAACAAGGCAGTTAACCCACTGTTCCTAGGCCGTCATTGAAAATAAGAATCTGTTCTTAACTGACTTGCCTAGTTAAATAAAGGTAAAATAAATATTTTTTTAAAGTACAAAAGCGTGTTCCAGTTCTTGCCAATATCCAGAAACGTCGCACAGCCATTGAAGAGGAGTGGGACAACATTCCACAGGCCACAATCAACAGACTGATCAACTCTATGAAAAGGACTGCATGCACGCTGCATGAGGCAAATGGTGGTCACACCAGATACTAACTGGTTTTCTGATCCACGCCCCTAGTTTTTTTTTTTTTGTATCTGTATTCCCAGTCATGTGAAATCCATAGATTAGGGCCTAATGAATTTATTTAAATTGAATGTTCTTTATATGAACTTTACCTCAGTACAATCCTTGAAATTGTTACGTTAATATTTTTGTTCAGTGTATATAAACATATATACAGTGCATTCGGAAAGTATTCAGACCCTTCACTTTTTCCACATTTTGTGACGTTGCAACCTTATTCTTAAATAGATTAAATAGTTTTTCCGCCCACATCAACACCCAATAATGACGAAGCAAAAACCGGTTTAGACATTTTTGCAAATGTATTAAAAATTTTAAAAACTGAAATATCACATTTACATAAGTATTGAAACCCTTTACTCAGTACTTTGTTGAAGCACCTTTGGCAGTGATTACAGCCTCGAGTCGTCTTGGGTATGACGCTACAAGCTTGGCACACCTGTATTTGGGGAGTTTCTCCTATTCTTCTCTTCTCGGTTGGATGGGGAGTGTCACTGCACAGTTCTCTCCAGATATGTTCGAAAGGGTCCGGGCTGTGGCTGGACCATTCCAGTGGCACAGCATTGTCTTGGCTGTGTGCTTAGGGTTGTTGTCCTGTTGGAAGGTGAACCTTCGCCTCAGTCCGAACGCTCTGGAGCAGGTTTTCATCAAGGATCTCTCTGTACTTTGCTCCGTTCATCTTTCCCTTGATGCTGACTAGTCTCCCTCGATCGTGACTAACATCCCCACACCATGATGCTGCCACTATGGGTGAAGTCATGACAAACGTTGGTTTTTGACAGTTAAGTTGATACACTGTTACCTAACTCCCCATAAGTTAAATACAAACACTTGCGTCGGGCTGGGGGTTTCACTTCTCAGTTAAGTTAAGGGTCAAAGTTTGGGAAAGGCTTAAAACCGAGAAAAACATATATACCATTGCCTAGCCCTGGGATTGAACACGAAACCCTCAGCGCCAGATTGCAGCTTTTACACCCATCCACCATCCCTGTCCACAACGCCCTAGCAAAGTCAACAGCTCACTTTTCCCCCTAGTGGCCGGTTTTGAAGGCAATTCTACACGTTCTTGGGACCTGGTCGGATGTCTCTACTTAGACTTCAAACTAAAGCGATCTCCCTGGTCCATGAACACACACACACACACACACACAGAGAAATGTCAGACTACATCCACTATTGAAGCAGTGTCCTTTATGTCCCAGTGTCCTGCAGGTAGAACAGGTGTTAGATCGATCTCAGTGTGTATTCATCACTGTCTGTCTGTAGCCACCGGGACTGTGACCTTCGGTTGAGTCAAAGGCAGACAGCAGCACACACCCTGACACAACCGAGGACTAACTTACCTTTACAACGTACACTTTCAAAGACACAAACAAACACACGCTCACACACCAAATGAATCCTCTCACAATAGTTTTTCTGACAGCAGTGCTAAGTTGATTCCCCAGATGGATTTCTCCATCTGCGTTTCTACCTCAGAACTCCCTGTTTCCTGGAGAGTGATTGTTGAAGAGAGAGATGTTGAAGGTTTGCCTTTTATAGCACCCCTTCGTGTCAATGAGACCAAAGGGGAGATTAATGATCCTTGTCACACAACAGTGTAGTGTCTATTGTGGCAGCTGCTTGGCAACAGTTGAAAGTCACAAAGAAAAGTACAAAGCACTCAGTTTACAGTTATAACAGAAAGCAGTCTCTTTCATTAAATGTATGTCTTTTCAGTCACTTTCATTTCATGCTGTTTTAGTAGTCAACACTATGATCAAAGTGGTTTGATTTTACTCTTGGCGTCAGTACCTTATGGAAGCCTGACATCTAGTGGTGCATTTCAGAGCTTCCCACTGTGCCCACTAACCGGTGCCTATTGTATTTCACTGCATCAGCACCTCTTATCATCAATCAAACTCACTACAAAGATTACCTGTACATTTGAGTCAGGAATGTTTTACCATGATGGAAGTCTCAGGTCAACAACGGCTTGACTTAGAATAGAGAATACTGATGTTTGTTTACATCCACACACACACACACACACACACCTAATAGGGAAAGATTAGCATGGACCTGATGGCATCTCAAAACAATGTCTGACACTTTTGGATTCCGAAGGCTTGACGACTGTGCTTACAAACTGGGCTTACTAAAAGTATCATGCTGCAGAATACTGATGTGTACTACAGTGTAAGTTACAGATGGACTTCAATAAATGCAGTGTAATACGACATAT
The DNA here is from genome assembly GCF_016432855.1 of Salvelinus namaycush. Classification (NCBI taxonomy): domain Eukaryota; kingdom Metazoa; phylum Chordata; class Actinopteri; order Salmoniformes; family Salmonidae; genus Salvelinus; species Salvelinus namaycush. The sequence goes on along the minus strand of NC_052308.1, from coordinate 63,639,303 downwards.
AATACAACTCCCATTGTAATGGCATTTTAAAACAGTAATCCTTGAGGTATGAGACACACACCTTTGTCTATGTGAAAAAATTACTGTATGGGATACCTAAGGCCAGCTCTATCCCAGTGGTAGTCTGGTAAACATTGTACCCAGTGGTAGTCTGGTAGACATTGTACCCAGTGGTAGTCTGGTAGACATTGTACCCAGTGGTAGTCTGGTAGACATTGTACCCAGTGGTAGTCTGGTAGACATTGTACCCAGTGGTAGTCTGGTAGACATTGTATCCAGTGGTAGTCTGGTAGACATTGTACCCAGTGGTAGTCTGGTAGACATTGTACACAGTGGTAGTCTGGTAGACATTGTACACAGTGGTAGTCTGGTAGACATTGTACACAGTGGTAGTCTGGGAGACATTGTACACAGTGGTAGTCTGGGAGACATTGTACACAGTGGTAGTCTGGGAGACATTGTATCCAGTGGTAGTCTGGGAGACATTGTACCCAGTGGTAGTCTGGTAGATATTGTACCCAGTGGTAGTCTGGTAGATATTGTACCCACCATGCTTCACCGTAGGGATGGTGCAAGGTTCCCTCCAGACGTGACGCTTTGCATTCAGGCCAGAGTTCAATCTTGGTTTCATCAGACCAGAGAACCTTGTTTCTCATGGTCTGAGAGTCCTTTAGGTGCCTTTTGGCAAACTCATTGCAGGCTGTCATGTGCCTTTTACTGAGGAGTGGCTACCGTCTGGCCACTCTACCATAAAGGCCTGATTGGTGGAGTGTTGCAGAGAAGGTTGTCCTTCTGGAAGGTTCTCCCATCTCTACAGAGAAACTATGGAGCTATGCCAGAGTCACCATCAGGAAGAACTTATTAATTTAAGAATGATGGAGGCCACTGTGTTCCTGGGAACATTCAATGCTGCAGAATTTTTTTCATACCCTTCCCCAGATCTGTGCCTCAGCACAATCCTGTCTTGGAGGTCAACGGACAATTCCTTCAACCTCATGGCTTGGTTTTTGCTCTGACATGCACTGTCAACTGTGGGAACTTATAGACAGGTGTGTGCCTTTCCAAATCATGTCCAATCAATTGAATTTACCACAGGCGGACTCCAATCAAGTTGTAAAAAAACAGCATGCCCCTGAGCTCAATTACGAGTCTCATAGCAAATGGTCCGAATATTTATGAAAATAGGGTATTTCTATTTATTTAGGAATTTGCAAAAATGTCTACAAACCTGTTTTCGCTTTGTCATTATGGGGTATTGTGTGTAGATTGATGAGGAAAAAAATAAATGTAATCAATTTTAGAATAAGGCTGTAACTTAAACAAATGTGAAAAAAGGTTAAGGGTCTGAATACTTTACGAATGCACTGTATGTATACAGTACCAGTGAAAAGATTGGACACACCTACTCATTCAAGGGTTTTTCTTTATCTTTACTATTTTCTACATCGTAGAATAATAGTGACGACATCAAAACTATGAAATAACACATATGGAATCATGTAATAACCAAAAAAGTATTAAAACGAATCAAAATGTATGTTATATTTGAGATTCTTCAAAATAGCCACCCTTTGCCTGGAAGACAGCTTTGCACACTCTTGGCATTCTCTCAACCAGCTTCATGAGGTAGTCACCTGGAATGCATTTCAATTAATAGATGTGGAATTCCCTTTGTGGAATTTCTTTCCTTCTTAATGGGTTTGAGCCAATCAGTTGTGTTGTGACAAGGTAGGGTTGGTATACAGAAGATATCCCTATTTGGTAAAAGACCAAGTCCATATTGTGGCAAAAACAGCTAAAATAAGCAAAGAGAAATGACAGTCCATTACCTTAAGACATGAAGGTCAGTCAACGCGTAAAATTTCAAGAACTTTGAAAGCCTCAAGTGCAGTCGCAAAAACCATCAAGCGCTATGATGAAACTGGCTCTCATGAGGACCGCCACACGAAAGGAGTTACCAGCCTCAGAAATTGCTGCCCAAATAAATGCTTCACAGAGTTCAAGTAACGGACACGTCTCCACATCAACTGTTCAGAGGAGGCTGCGTGAATAAGGCCTTCATGGTCGAATAGCTGCAAATAAACCACTACTAAAGGACACCAATAATAAGAAGAGACTTGCTTGGGCCAAGAAACACGAGCAATGGAAATCTGTCCTTTGGTTTGATGAGTCCAACTGTGAGATTTTTGGTTCCAACCGCTGTGTTTTTGTGAGATGTAGAGTAAGTGAAGGGATGATCTCCGCATTTGTGCTTCCTACCTACCGTGAAACATGGAGGTGGTGTGATGGTGTGGGGGTGCTTTGCTGGTGACACGGTTGGTGATTTATTTAGAATTCAAGGCTCACTTAACCAGCATGGCTACCACAGCATTCTGCAGCGATACGCCATCCCATCTCATTTGTTTTTCAACAGGACAATGACCCAACACACATCCAGGCTGTGTAAGGACTATTTGACCAAGGAGAGTGATGGTGCTGCATCAGATGACCTGGCCTCCACAATCACCCGACCTCAACCCAATTGAGATGGTTTGGGATGAGTTTGACCGCAGTGAAGGAAAAGCAGCCAACAAGTGCTCAGGATATATGGGAACTCCTTCAAGATTGTTGGAAAAGCATTCCAGGTGAAGCTGGTTGAGAGAATGCCAAAAGTGTGCAAAGCTGTCACCAAGGCAAAGGGTGGCTAATTTGAAGAATCTAAAAGCTAAAATAAATGTTGATTTATTCAAACTTTTTGGCTTACTAAACTCATAAAAAAAAAGAAATGTCCTCTCACTGTCAACTGCGTTTATTTTCAAACTTAACATGTAAATATTTGTATGAACATAAGATTCAACAACTGAGACATAAACTGAACAAGTTCCACAGACATGTGACTAACAGAAATTGAATAATGTGTCCCTGAACAAAGGGGGGGTCAGTCAGAAAAGTAAAGTAACAGTCAGTATCTGGTGTGGCCACCAGCTGCATTAAGTACTGCAGTGCATCTACCTCCTCATGGACTGCACCAGATTTACTAGTTCCTGCTGTGAGATGTTACCCCACTCTTCCACCAAGGCACCTGCAAGTTCCCGGACATTTCTGGGGGGAATGGCCCTAGCCCTCACCCTCCGATCCAACAGGTCCCAGACGTGCTCAATGGGATTGAGTTCCGGGCTCTTCGCTGGCCATGACAGAACACAGACATTTCTGTCTTGCAGGAAATCACACACAGAACGAGCAGTATGGCTGGTGGCATTGTCATGCTGGAGGGTCATGTCAGGATGAGCCTGCAGGAAGGGTACCACGTGAGGGAGGAAGATGTCTTCCCTGTAACGCACAGCGTTGAGATTGCCTGCAATGACAACAGGCTCAGTCCGATGATGCTGTGACACACCGCCCCAGACCATGACGGACCCTCCACCTCCAAATCGATCCCGCTCCAGAGTACAGGCCTCGGTGTAACGCTCATTCCTTCGACGATAAACACAAATCTGACCGTCACCCCTGGTGAGACAAAACCGCGACTCGTCAGTGAAGAGCACTTCTTGCCAGTCCTGTCTGGTCCAACGACAGTGGGTTTGTGCCCATAGGCGACGTTGTTGCCGGTGATGTTTGCTGAGGTCCTGCCTTTCAACAGGCCTAGAAGCCCTCAGGCCATCCTCTCTCAGCCTATTGCGGACAGTCTGAGCACTGATGGAGGGATTATGCGTTCCTGGTGTAACTTGGGCAGTTGTTGTTGCCATCCTGTACCTGCCCCGCAGGTGTGATGTTCAGATGTACCGATCCTGTGCATGTGTTGTTACACGTGGTCTGCCACTGTGAGAACGATCAGCTGTCTGTCCTGTCTCCCTGTAGGGTTGTCTAAGTCGTCTCACAATATTAATTATCTTTGAAAGACAGGGTCCTGAAAAAGGGCTGTCTTTTTGTATATATATATATACATACACACACACACAGTTGAAGTTGGAAGTTTACATACACCTTAGTCAAATACATTTAAACTCAGTTTTTCACAATTCCTGACATTTAATCCTAGTAAGAATTCCCCGTCTTAGGTCAGTAAGGATCAACACTTTATTTTAAGAATGTGAAATATCAGAATAATAGTAGAGAGAATGATTTATTTCAGCTTTTATTTCTTTCATCACATTCCTAGTGGGTTAGAAGTTTTACACACACTCAATTAGTATTTGGTAGCATTGCCGTTAAATTGTTTAACTTGGGTCAAACGTTTTGGGTAGCCTTCCACAAGCTTCCCACAATAAGTTGGGTGAATCTTGGCCCATTACTCCTGACAGAGCTGGTGTAACTGAGTCAGGTTTGTAGGCCTCCTTGCTCACACAAACTTTTTCAGTTCTGCCCACTCCAATACCTTGACTTTGTTGTCCTTAAGCCATTTTGACACAACTTTGGAAATATGCTTGGGGTCATTGTCCATTTGGAAAACACATTTGCAACCAAGCTTTAACTTCCTGAATGATGTCTTGAGATGTTGCTTCCATATATCCACATAATTTTCCTTCCTCATGATGCCATCTATTTTGTGAAGTGCACCAGACCCTCCTGCAGCAAAACACCCCGACAACATGATGCTGCCACCCCCGCGCTTCACAGTTGGGATGGTGTTCTTCGGCTTGCAAGCATCCCCCTTTTCCTCCAAACATAACGATGGTCATTATGGCCAAACAGTTCTATATTTGTTTCATCAGACCAAAGGACATTTCTACAAAAAGTATGATCTTTGTCCCCATGTGCAGTTGCAAACCGTAGTCTGGTTTTTTATGGCGGTTTTGGAGCAGTGACTTCTTCCTTGCTGTGCGGCTTTTCAGGTTATGTCGATATAGGACTCGTTTTACTGTGGATATAAATAGTTTTGTACCTGTTTCCTCTAGCATCTTCACAAGGTCCTTTGCTGTTGTTCTGGGAATGATTTGCACTTTTCGCACCAAAGTACGTTCATCTCTAGGAGACAGAACGTTTCTCCTTCCTGAGTGGTACGACGGCTGCATGGTCCCATGGTGTTTATACTTGCGTACTATTGTTTGTACAGATGAACATGGTACCTTCAGGCGTTTGAAAATTGCTTCCAAGGATAAACCAGACTTGTGGAGGTTTACAATTTTTTCTGAGATCCTGGCTGATTTCTTTTGATTTTCCCATGTCCTCAAGCAAAGAGGCACTGAGTTTGAAGGTAGGCCTTGAAATACATCCACAGGTACACCTCCAATTGACTCAAATTATGTCAATTAGCCTATCAGAAGCTTCTAAAGCCATGACATCATTTTCTGGAATTTTCCAAGCTGTTTAAAGGCACAGTCAACTTAGTGTATGTAAACTTCTGACCAACTGGAATTGTGATACAGGGAATTATAAGTGAAATAATCTGTCTGTAAACAATTGTTGGAAAAATGACTTGTGTCATGCACAAAGTAGATGTCCTAACCGACTTGCCAAATCTATAGTTTGTTAACAAGAAATTTGTGGAGTGATTGAAAAGCGAGTTTTAATGACTAATGACAACCTAAGTGTATGTAAACTTCCGACTTCAACTGTGTGTGTGTGTATATATATATATACACACACACACACACACTTAATCATGTTTTGTTGACCCGTAGAAAAAGTTCCGTATGAGAATTTGCTACTGATATGACAGCATTTGAGTGACACTTTGACAACAAAATGACAACCACAAAGTGAAAATGATTAACACCTTTTAATATAGTATCCTAGATAGTCAAATTGGCTTTGAGGTATAGTTATCCAAAACATATAGACAGCTTTCCTGCTGCCCATGAGGGCCCACCACCCCATTCTTTGACAGTCTCCTTTGACATTTTGCCAAATGTCAGCCTAACATGTCAGTTTTCAATCAATGAGGGAGTTTGATTAAGTGCACCATGCTATGGGATGTGACGTGAATGGGCAAAGCGGTGAGGGAGGAGCGCCCTTCTCAAATAAGACAGTAATCTGCACATGTTGTCAACAAGGCAGCATCGTTCAGATACATATAACATCTATTATTGTTGCTTAATCTACGTCATTTCTGTTTACAGCTGAATTCACCAACGGCTAAAATGGGGCACCTGGCTCACGCCCGGGAGGCAGTCCGGCTCCAAAACAAATGTAATCCATGCTAACCCGGTTCACCCGGGACATCAATATTACTCCCTCATATGTTCTGTGCAGCAGATATGTATCTGGCCAGAAAGTTCTTGACCTCGGAGATGTGCATGGTCTCCTTGATGGTGGTGTCGCGGCTGCGCACCTGCAGTAGGCCACTCTCAAGCGTGTTGTCACTGATCACCACAGTGAACAGCACCCCCATCTCATCATACCTGGGCACACAGGCACCAAACGTAATACTTACAGTTGGGTCGCCACAGGGAAACAGTACAGCTATCGAGATCACCTTCAGTGAAGTCAAACGTCAACATGTTACATAATTCTGTATACACCAAATTGCATGGCCACTAAATACGTGTGGCTTTTGATGTCAAAATTCTATTCAACAATAAACGCATGAAATCCGTTACATGAAATGTTAAACCACAACATAAAGAAACTATACTATAATGGTATGAAGAAGTTTTACTTTGTGTTCAGCTGCTCCATTGAGGTTGGCATGGTTTCAAGATATCCAGGCCATGCAGAGACTCCCCCTTCCAAGAACTCCTTCAGCAAGCCTTCACAAACCTAAGATGTAGAATATCATTTTATATCTACAATCAAACATAGTCCTATTGAATAACTTTGTGTATATCTCAATAGTATCCTACCTGTCGTAGTTCCACAGTGGCTCCCCTTCCCATGTCCAAGGCCACTTTGACTGGAGACAAAATAGGATGGAGCTTCAAAACCTACAAGGGCCACAAGATGTCAGTGTGTGTAGCACATTCTAACAATTTCCACCAGTTCAAAAACCAGAAGTAAGATGCTGGATGCTCAAGTTCTCACCCATGTTGTCAGAGACGTAAACCATACTAAAGCTAATGTGGAAAGGACTTAGGTGTTTCACCTTTCTCTGCTGTAGCCTCTGTTTGCTGTCGACTTTCTTCACTTGCTGGAGTGAGTTGTACAGGTACGCCAACACTCCTCGCTCTAGGTTTCCAGTTACGGAGATGGCATAGGGGACGACTGACTTCCTTCCATCTAGGCACTGTGAATGACAGACGGAAAAAATATGGAGCACTGACATGATTAATATAATCTTACTTGAATAACAAAAAGATGTTTTATTGTCACATACAACACATTTCACTGCACTTATCCGGTGTATTACAGGGTCAGCCATACTGCCCTACCAAGCAAAAAGGCAGTACCTGTTCATAGCGTGGAACTGAGAAAAATTGCTTTTATTTACTTTGGTTTCACAGAAACCTAGTGCAGTTACTGCTAATATGACCCCCATTTTCTCCAAAACACAATAGAGGCAGGATACTTGTCCACATGACTAAGCATGTATTTATCATTCCATTCACTCCATTCCAGCCATTGTTATGAGCCGTCCTCCCCTCAGCAGCCTCCTGTGCAACTGACATATTGTGAAAAATGATTAAGATCTACTCCTAAGTTGTTGTATTGTGACAGCATGAGAGGGATAGGGTATTAACTGCAGTGTTGTCCCTGCAGTGGAAGGCAGCATTACACTGACCTGTAGTTTGTTGCGAGCGCTCTTGTGTGTCTGCAGCAACTCCGCATCCCCTCGGCTCAACAGAGTCTCCAGGGCCTCTTGGCCCCATGGGAAATTGTACACAATTTTCACACCACGAGACGCCCGGCCTGCCAGCTCCTCTTCTGTTATGACACTGCAGCTGAAGTCGGACGGGCCCAGGGCAAACTGGATCATAGATGAAATGAGGGACAGAATTGGATGGACAGAGATTAGAGAAAAGTACTTTACTATCCACATTAAGTCAAGTTGTCTTTCAGTATTACAAATATCAACATAGAAACAATGTCGTTTCTATAGATTTCAAATCAAGATTCAGATTCATGTTCAAGATCCAGATTAATTTGCAGACAGAGAAACTTATCTTGACCACAATGTATTGAAATTGGATCAGAAAGTGACCCACCTTTCTCCACCACTGCAGCCGATGCCGTGCCCAGTAGTCCAGCCACTGTGAGGAGGTGCGGGGCGAGCAGAACCACACCAAAGAGGACTGGGTAACTTCATCTGGGCTGTCAGGAATGGACACACAGAATAGGGGTTAAATGGTAGACTCAGCAAAATGAGAATGCCACAAGCAGCACCGCAGATATTGAGTTGAGCGATATGCAAGACTTTGCTCACAGTCACACACAGCATAAGCACAGGTTCGGCGTCATGCTGTTGGAATGTCATAGGTACGGGACCAAAACAGTGGAGAAGTTGAACCTCGCACTTCAGCGCTCTTAGTTGTTGCAGGAATTAAACCACTATGCTGTTAACTTTCTGAATGTACGTCATATCGCTGAGTCTACCTTTAAAGCGCACAACTACTCTTTAGTCTGCTATAATAACACCTGGGCATAGCAATCTGCCATCTCAAACAACACAAGGACATATGACTTAGGTTAAATATATGCTCAATTAAATCTATTTGCACTTTGAATAACCACAATGGTAAATGATCACAGTGCAGGTGAATGGTTCATGTGATTTGAGGGAGGAGTAAGCCTCACCAACTAGGTCCACCTGATGGCTGGAAGCACAATCCGGTCTCAGCCAGGCCAAACGGCAGCTTTCTGTTCACTAGCTCCAAAGAGGGCACATATTGCTCCAAAGCACCTGGACAGGAGGGAAGAGCATTGTCCATGTTAGCCTGGAAACCCAACGTTGAATTTCATTTAACTCTACGAGTTGATTTCTATGTCCTGAAGCATGCGTACAAGTAAAAATAGCAGAGGTGTTCAATACAACACCCAATGATAGTTACCTTGGAAAAGACTAGTTCGAACAGATGCACCATTCTGGATATGGGTCTGTAGCTTCTGAATAAGTTGGTCCTTGCTTAGCTCTCTCTGGGAAAGTATTTGACGAAGGTTCTCGGTGTCAACAACCCTCAATTGTCCATCCCTCTCGGTAGTTCTGTCCTTACTAGTGTGTAGGGTGCTTATCCCAAACACCTCTGCCCTGAACCCTATCACAGAGTTCCACCATTGTTCAAGAACGTTCTTTTTAAGTTCCATACCAAGTGGTCCATATCCACAGTTGGTTCCGCGCTGAAAAGAATCTCTATGAAGTTGGCCAGAAGCTATGTAATACCTGTCAGTGCATAGCTGCATCAGTGTTTTGGTGTGGTCGGAGTCCTCAGCGACAGACCTGACAGGAGTTGCAGTACTGCAGCGCTGACGCGCAAAAGCTATCCTGCAGCATAGTGAGGTTCTTGGTATATTCTCACATCTCCAGATGAGTCGTCTAACACAGTAAGTGAGCATGTTTAGTGGTCACTCATTTCGTCATTGAAAATAAGTTAAGCACGCGCCAAGCTGCAATTAACCTAGCAATGCATTGCGTGCGGTCTCACATTTTAGAAGTCATTCATAGGCTGAAATCACGTTAGAAAAGGACATTTGAAAGTGAATGCAGTTGCCTGCGAATTACACCACGAGTAGTTTCGGCAAAGCCTGGCAACTTAATATAAATACTCTTCTATTTCTAAAATACTTGCAACCATGTGTAAAGCGTAAACTGGGCGCACCCGGAAGTAAAGCTATGTCTACGTCACTTCCGTGTCGACATGAAAACGAGACAAGTTCTCATCCATTACCTTACGTTAACGTGTTACCTTACGGGTTGCTATATTATTTGTGGCATGATTTAATTGTTTTAAAAGAAAATCCACTAAGATTAAATGCTGGATGAATACTCAATAGAACAATGAACCACCACAAAACTTCAATTTAATTGTTTTATTTGAAGGCCCATGCATGTCCCCCAAGTAAGATCTTAACATATCACTTTAAACATACCACTAACTCAAAATCTGCATTACTAAGTAAAAATAAATTACTGAGGAATGTAACAAATAAAAACAGTCAAGGAGACATGCACCAGTTAAAGATGCACTTCAACAGCCCCATTGGGACTCATTTCAATGCTTGGGGTTACTGAAGAATTCCAACCCTGCTGTAAGCAAAAAAAGTTAAACAGTACAAAGGATAATAATAATATTAATATAAGATTTAAAGACGAGGGGAAAAAAAATTGTGGTTTGGTTGTGAATTGTGCACACAATCTACACCTAGTCAGTTACTGTGGGAAAGGTGGAGGCATAGAGTAGGGTACCATGGGTGGGGGTTGTTGGGGCTGCTGTGCCTGTGGGTTAAAGGGGAATGGCGGGCGACCCATGCCGTTTGGGGCAGCCGCCTGCGCGGCTCCAAACTGTGGAGGGGCCTGAAAGTTCTGGCCGCCGAACGCACCCACCTGGTTGGTGGCGCCGAAGCTAGCCTGTCCGTTGCTGCCGTAGCTGTTGCCGTAGCTACCGCCAGAGCTAGCGCCCTTGTCATAGGTGCTACCCCCGTAGCCCACTCCGTTTTGGGTTTTTGCGCCGAAGGCACTCTTTGGTCCCCCACCGAACCCCCTGTCGCTATCCTTGTCCCTGTAACTACCACCACCACCACCACCACCACCACCGTAACTCCTCCCCCCAGAATACCTATCTCGTCGGTCATCCCTAAAGCCACCTCTTCCCCCCCCTCCACGACCTGGAAAACAAGACAAAAACAAGAGACAGGGCAGTGGTGAGACTGTTAGCAGTGATGGGTGGAAAAGACATTTAAACTAAAATGACAGTTGACAAATATGGTGAGAACAAGGTGGGTCATCTTCGTATTTAATTTAAGAACCTCTGCCCCAAAACCCTTCAAATAGATTTCTCATCTAGAAAATCGAAATGTCTGCAGATGTAACCACAGCCTTGTTCGCATCTCACCCGCCATAGGAATTACCTCCTCTGGCCTCTGCCATCTGGAGGAGCTTGGGGTTGATAGCCTGGTTAGCTTCGCGGAGCACAGCTATGAGGTCACTGGCCTGTTTCATGTTGTTGGGGGTGAAGAAGGTGTAGGCTGTGCCTGTTTTTTGACTGCGGGCCGTGCGTCCAATGCGGTGGATATAGTCCTCAGAGGAGTTAGGATAGTCATAATTTATGACAAATTTCACATCCTCCACATCTGTAAAGTGTTGCAGTGTGGCAAAAAGGACACCATACAGGATTTTGCACACCACAACAGCCAGACCAAAGGACAAGGTTAGCATAGAGAATGGAGAGCTAAAATGTTCCAGAGACTGGATACTTAGCTGAGCTGCAAAGAACAGGGTTAACCAACACAATCCAAGAAAAACGTTCTACTCCATGGGAATACTACTGTGGGAAGAGAGAAACGAGATGCACACTCCGTTTGCTTACCATATCAAAAAATCCTAAGGCATTCTCCCTCCCTTTTTTAACCAGGGGAGGAAAAGAACTGGATTTGAAGTCTTACCATTAAGGAGTATGCATTCACTAGTCCTTTCCCAATGCAGCGAACTCCCCCACAAATTGTCAAGTGACATCCAGGAGCTTCTACGCAGTAGGGCCGCTATGTGCACTGTTGCCTCCTCGTGTGCCAATATAGGACCTTTCAGTTGGTATGGGTTCTGAAGGTCCTTTTTCCCAGTCACACTCATAAGAAGCTTGCTAATAAAGGCCTCACTGCACGTCTTGCCAAGACCGAATAGACCAAGTACTAATTTGAGGGGGGACCCAAAAAAGGCAAAAATGAAAAAGGTCCAAGTATTGACCCCTGTGGTGCCCCTCAAAGAGCATAGAGCACCCCGCCCCCATCAGTCTCGTCTAGGCAAGATCTTCCCAGAAGCCAGTGTTCGTTCACTTGAGAAAATGTCTCTCGTTGGCAGGTCTCGACATGACTTTAAAAAGCAGGCGAGGGAGGAACTTTGGTTTTTGAAGCTCTTCTATTTGTCACTTTCTCTAGATGTTCCCATAGCCCCTTAAACACGTGCCAGTTTCTCATCAATTTCGAGTCGACAACAGTAAGTTGAAAACTGCTCTCTCCATTTCAAGAAAACCAGTGCTTTGAGTGAGGGAGAAAAATATAGCAATGGAAAGCTGTGACATTCGCAACACCCATGCTTTTTTAAGGGACAAGCTCCGCAACTAACAGAATCGCTCCAAATCTCAAAACAGTGACTTGGAATACAGTGCCCTCTACAAAACGCATGCAAGGCAAATGGTCACGTAAAGCGTGTGTGTGTGTAACGTTTGAGTTGGAAACGTCTCGACGAAGGCATTTTTCAGGTAAAAATCCACGGACAGAGAACAAATAATGTCATGTATAAAAAATAAAAAAGATATCAGAAACAAGGCTTAGCCACACTGCCTTTTGACTTGAGGATTACTGGCACACAGAGCTTTCACCTCTCTAGGCCCACTGGGTGGCAGCCAGTGGGGCAACTTCATTTCCAATATGTCCTCCTTCCCCCTCGAGGCCTGGGACTTGTCATGCCTAGGCCCTGCCACAAAGACTGCACCTTTAGGTGAGAAACTCAGAAAATGCATAGAAGTTAAAGAAAGCCAAAACCACTTTCTTTAAAAAGTTAAAATATTGAGGAAAACAACCAGAGGGTTTAACCAAAGCCATACTGACCTAGACCGCGGGAGGCCACATCGGTGGCGATGAGGATGGGGGCCTTGCCGTATTTGAACTCTGTGGAAAGATCAACTTCAATTATACAAGTCCATTACATTGTCGTGACAAACAAAATATATATATATAGAGAGAAAATATTTCAGGCATACCATTGAGAACCCAGTCCCTCTCCTGCTGGCTCTTGTCTCCGTGGATACCCATTGCTGGCCAGCTGTAACAGACAAACATGGACATCAGAGGCATGACACATTACAAGGAGAATGATTTACCAGTTAAACGAGACACTAGTGTGATGACACTTACCCATCTCGTCTCATCCTCCTGGTTAGCTCATCGCAGCGTCTCTTGGTCTCGGTAAAGATGATGGTCTTGTTCTCCTTCTCACTCATGATCTCTTCCAGCAGCCGGAGGAGTCTTAAGTGGATAGACAAGAGACCCGGGTTCAAATTGACATGACTCACACTATATCCTGGATGAGACAAATTAATGACCAATTGAAGAGTTCTTCCGTTTGAATTCCTTCAATTATGAAGCAGTGTAAATGTGACGTTTGGCTTTGCTGAGGAGTAGTGTGTCACTCACTTGTCATCCTTCTCTCCGTCGTTGCACACGTCCACTATCTGCAGGATGTTGTGGTTGGCGCTGAGCTGCAGAGCGCCCACGTTGATTTGGACGGACTGCTTCAGGAAGTCCTCAGCCAGCTGGCGCACCTCCTTGGGCCAGGTGGCACTCCACATGAGGGTCTGACGATCCGGCTGAGAGAAGAACAGAGAAAATAGATTACTTAAAGGATTTGATAAAATACTAAATGGCTGATCCTACAGGAAAATTGAATCAAATTCTATTTGTCTCATGCGCTGAATACAACGGGTGTAGATTTGACCATGAAATGCTTACTTACAAGCACTTAACCAACAATGCAGTTCAAGAAATAGAGTTCAGAAAATATTTAATAAAGAAGCGAAAGTTTTAAAAAACAAAAAAAATCCACAAAAACACAAAATAACAATCCCAAGGCTATATACACAGGGGGTATCAGTACCGAGTCAATGTGCAGGGGTACAGGTTAGTCATGGTATGCAGACTCTGCAATGATTTGTCAAAGTCCAATGGGAATTCTGCCAATTGAAATCAGCAGCAAGTATTGAGCAAGTCTACAAATCATTGCGGGAATGAGCCTTCATATTGAAGAATTCTAGCCAAAGGAATTGCGTTGAGTCAAAGCCACATACTCTAATTTGGTCCACAATTTTGCGGATTTGGGGCTCGAAGCCCATGTCCAGCATACGGTCAGCCTCGTCCAGCACAAGGTAGGTACATCTGCGAAGGTTGGTCTTCCCAGCCTCCAGGAAGTCAATGAGACGCCCTGGGGTGGCAATACAGATCTCAACACCTAGTGGGAAACAGAAAACACTCACTCAGATGTCTGCCGCCATCACCAAAGTTATTTAATACAGAACCAACGTATTGAGCAAACAAATGAAAGCAAAACAAAAGTGGTGGATAGATACCTCTCTCAAGGTCCCGAATCTGGGGTCCTTTGGGGGCTCCACCATAGACACAGACTGACTTCAGGCGGGAGGCCCTGCCGTACTCAGCGGCAACCTGCTGCACCTGCTGAGCCAGCTCACGGGTCGGGGCCAGCACCAAACACTGAGAGACAAAGATAGAGACAAGTGTTATTCAGCTGGACTCACCCTGTAAAAACTAATAGGGATGTTCTCTATTCAAGAGGCTTATGGTGTACTTACTATAGGTCCGTCTCCATGCTCCAAGAATGGCTGGTGTTGAATGTGCACGATTGCAGGCAGCAGATACTGTGAGGGGGGAGGGGGGGAAACTGAGCCCAAATGGTCCAACTGCACAAATATGTACCAGAAAGATGCTACTAAGAGTAGTTTTAAATCAATGTACTTACAGCAAGGGTTTTACCGGAGCCTGTCTGGGCGATGCCCACCATGTCTTTCCCACTGAGGGCCAGAGGCCAGCCCTGAGCCTGGATAGGAGTTGGCTCAGCCCATCCTTGTTTGGCAATCACATCCATCACATAATCTGAAAAAGACAAAGTTAGAGTACATATGAGATTCAATTCCACCATTTTATACAACCAGCTTGTTCTTAAGCAAAGTTGGAAGAGCGGTTTTACTCACTTGGAAAATTGGCCTCGTGAAACTTCATCATGGGCTTGGGGCAGTCTCTGCCTTTCACTGTTACGTCTTTACTTCTCAGGTAGTTCTCCACCTCTTGCTGCAATCAGACACATAAAAAGGTTGTTCATAGGCAAAGACCATTTGAATCAAAAGGTTTAGACCACACTCAAATCAGATGGAAAGGAAAGAACTGCCTGGGTCACTTACAGGTGGTCTGCGGGTCACATCCGGGTGCTCCTGGTAGAAGTTCTTCTCGAACTTTGGGAGCTCATCCATGTTCCAGTGTTTTTTTCGCAGCCTTTCGCCTGGGTTGCCAAATTTCCCCTGAGGGGGTCCACCCCTACTGCCACCACCGCCACCTCCAAAACGAGGCGCACCTCCATACCTGAAATAGTAGGGGGAACAACCTAATATTAGATGACTGAGCATACAGTGAATGGTGGGTTTAAGTCAGATAGTTATGCCAGCTACATTGAAGAACTGATACCCCACATTCCCCCATGAATGCATGGCTTGATGAGTACTACAACAGATAGCAGAGCATAAGTTAGGTTCCCTTTGTCCAAAATTTGGCAAGCGTTACTCCTTAGTGTTCAATAATGGACGAATTGGCTCTGGAAGCCAAACACTCCATCTAAACGTGAATTGGTTATAGAAACAAATCCGTCTACTTTAATATCACGTCAAAATAATTTCACAAATGGAAAATATACTAACTGTAAACTGTTCAACAGTTGCAGCCGACAGTATTTTTCAGTGACGACACATTTGTGGCATCTGTCTTCCGTTTACAAACATGTGTTGTGAGATGCAGATAGCTAAATAGTGCAGGTAGTCCACTCTCTCTTCCATAAACAAGCGCTGTAACATGGCCGTGTGGGTACCCGAACCAAATAAATGTGTATCAATTTCAACAATATGAAAGATAAGGTTTTTATGTTTCCAAACCCGTACTGCAATCGATGCATTTACATTTTACGTGGCTCTTATCTTAACACTTAATTACAATTTAGCATTAACACTGGAGTGATAGATGAGCAGAAGATGAATGTGCAAGTAGAGTTACTGGGGTGCGAAGAAGCAATTTTTTTTTAACAATATGGGGACGAGGTAGTTGGGTGGGCTATTTACAGATGGGCTGTGTACAGGTGCAATGATCGGTAAGCTGCTCTGACAGCTGATGCTTAAAGTTATTGAGGGAGATATGAATCTCAAGCTTCAGTGATTTTTACAATTCGTTCCAGTCATTGGCAGCAGAGAACTGGAAGGAAAGGCGGCCAAAGGAAGAATTGGCTTTGAGGGTGACCTGTGAAATATACCTGCTGGAGCAAGTGCTACGGGTGGGTGCTGCTATGGTGACCAGTGAGCTGAGATAAGGCAGGGCTTTACCTAGCAAAGACTTATAGATGACCTGGAGCCAGTGGGTTTGGCGATGAATATGAATTAAGGGCCAGCCAACGAGAGGATACAGGTCGCAGTGGTGGGTAGTATATGGGGCTCTGGTGACAAAACGGATGGCACTGTGATAGACTACATCCAGTTTGCTGAGTAGTGTTGGTGGCTATTTTGTAAATGATAGCCGAAGTCAAGGATCGGTATGATAGTCAGTTTTACGAGGGTATGTTTGGCAGCATGAGTGAAGGATGCATTGTTGCGAAATAGTAAGCCAATTCTAGATTTCAATTTTGGTATTTGTAGTTGTCCACATATTCTAAGTCAGAACCGTCCAGAGTAGTGATGCTAGACGGGTGAAGAGCATGCATTTAGTTTTACTTGCATTTAAGAGCAGTTGGAGGCCACAGAAGGAGTGTTGTATGGCATTGCTCATCTGGAGGTTTGTTAACACAGTGTCCAAAGAATGGTGTCGTCTGCGTAGAGGTGGATCAGAGAATCACCAGCAGCGAGAGCGACATCATTGACATATACAGAGAAAAGTCAGCCCGAGAATTGAACCCTGTGGCACCCCCATAGAGACTGGAAGAGGTCTGGACAACAGGCCCTCCGATTTGACACACTGAACTATCTGAAAAGTAGTTGGTGAACCAGGCGAGGCAGTCATTTGAGAAACCAAGGCTGTTGAGTCTGCGGTTAAGAATGCGGTGATTGACAGAGTCGAAAGCCTTGGCCAGGTTGATGAAGACGGCTGCACAGTACTGTCTCTTATCGATGGAGGTTATGATATCGTTTAGGACCTTGAGCGTGGCTGAGGTGCACCCATGACCAGCTCGGAAACCAGATTGCATAGCCGGAGAAGGTACAGCGGGATTCGAAATGGTCGGTGATCTGTTTGTTCACTTGGCTTTCGAAGGGTGGAGATAGGTCTGTAACAGTTTGGGCCTAGAGTGTCTCCCCCTTTGAAGAGGGGGATGACCGCGGCAGCTTTCCAATCTCTGGGGATCTCAGAAGATATGAGAGGTTGGACAGGCTAGTAATAGGGGTTGCAACAATTGTGGCGGATAATTTTAGAAAGAGGGGGTCTAGCCCGGCTGATTTGTAGTTGTCCAGATTTTGCAGCTCTTTCAGAACATCGGCTATCTGGATTTGGGTGAAGGAGAAATGGGGCAGGCTTAGGCAAGTTGCTGTGGGGGGTGTAGGGCTGTTGACCAGGGTAGGGGTAGCCAGGTGGAAAGCATGGCCAGCCATAGAAAAATGATTATTGAAATTCTCAATTATCGTGGATTTATCGGAGTTGACAGTGTTTCCTAGCAACAGTGCAGTGGGCAGCTGGGAGGAGGTGCTCTTATTCTCCATGGACTTTACAGTGTCCCAGAACTTTTTGGAGTTTGTGCTACAGGATGCACACTTCTGTTTGAAAAAGCTAGCCTTTGCTTTCCTAACTGCCTGTGTATATTGGTTCCTAACTTCCCCGAAAAGTTGCATATCGCGGGGGCTATTCGATGCTAATGCAGTACGCCACCGGATGTTTTTGTGCTGGTCAAGGGCAGTCAAGTCTGGAGTGAAACAAGGGCTATATTTGTTCGTAGTTCTACATTCTTTGAATGGGTCATGCTTATCTAAGATGGTGAGGAAAGCACTTTTAATTACATGTGTAATGAAACTGAGAGCCTCGATCAAGGGCTGGACAGCAGTGACCCATTTACTTACACATGCAAAGATGTGGTAGGTATAACTACATTTGTTTCTGCGTCACGTTTAAACCAGTTTAGCTGCCATTTTAATTCCGGCCGGTAGAGGAGGAACAAAGGGAGCCGGCATTTTGATTCGAAACAATTTGCAACATTCAAGCTGACCAAACATTCCAGGGTTCTTAACCAACATCACATACTATATTTTATGCGCCGATGTGCAAGTGTGGTGGATATGGTTATTATATCAAATATAGCATAGGCCTCTGAGAATCTCCCATTGCTAATGCGTTATTGAAGTTAGCTAATGTTAACTGCCAACTAAACATTTGCCCGACCTGTTTGTTACATCAATTAGATCAGGCAAAATGTACTTTAACAATTGATTAGGGTTCAAATAAGTCGTATTAACATTGCACATCAAGCCAATGGCATGGATACACAAAACTTACCTAGCTAACTACAGTACCGCGTTAAAACTAACCATCGCACCGTCTTTTCCTAGCTAACCACGTTAGCTAAACAGACATTAGCGTTACCTACTTACCCCCTGTCTCTGCCACGATCTCTGTCGGAAAATCCAGGCATGGTTAAGCAGAGTATGAAAGTAACAAATGGTAACTACGTCTATATCTCTCAACCAATCTGTGATAAATATAAGTGCGACACGAAAATAGAAATGCCGGGCAGACAAATGTCAGTCAAAACGGCGTACTAACTCATAACACATAGGAACATATCAACGCGCATGTGTCTGGTACTACTTTTTCTCCTTATTTGGTCACGGAAGTTAGCTGATTGGCACAGTTTGACGTGTTATTATCCCATTTTTACAATAACCTTCATTATTTGAGCCAAATTAAGTACTAATGTATTACTTTATTCAACATGGTCAATTTATAAATCATTTCAAAACAGCAATGCAGGTAGTAGACGCAACATTGTGTTTACACAGGAACACTACATTAGCTACAACTTCTACTCAATAGTCTACTGAAATAAGCAACAATACAATTTACCCCCAAAAAGAAGGGAACCAAATATGTACAAACGCAAATAGTGACCACCCCCAACGTTTGCAATTAACACCTATCTTCAAATCAAATTTTACCAATGTTAATTTTAATGCAGTCAACAGATAATGGATACCAAAGACAGTAACGTTACAGTATTAAGATGGGCAGAAACTGCTTCTCGAATACAAAACCCAGATTACACATGTAGGCGATGTTAAGGCGACTTTGGCTAGCTCATGTGCAGAAACACGTCATCGTGTTGTGCAAGCAGTCAAATCAAAAGGCACTTCTTCCATTTTTTTATTTCACCTTTATTTAATCAGGTAGGCTAGTTGAGAACAAGTTCTCATTTGCAACTGCGACCTGGCCAAGATAAAGCATAGCAATTCGACACATACAACAACACAGAGGCAATAAAGGCAATAAATAGGCCATGGTGGCGAAGTAATTACAATATAGCAATTAAACACTGGAATGGTAGATGTGCAGAAGATGAATGTGCAAGTAGAGATACTGGGTTGCAAAGGAGCAAGATAAATCAAATAAATACAGTAAGGGGATGAGGTAGATAGATGGGCTGTTTACAGATGGGCTATGTACAGGTGCAGTGATCTGTGAGCTGCTCTGACAGCTGGTGCTTAAAGCTAGTGAGGGAGATATGAGTCTCCAGCATCCATATACAGATGTTTTTTTTTTAATGAAAATTAAAAAGTGTCAGTTTGTCACTTTCACGAGGTTGGAGTAATAACATGGCCATCTACTTAAGACATTGGCTCGAATCTAGGTTGTTCCTTTAGATTTCGAGAAAATTAACAACTAAGGAATACTTTTTCACTTCTGTCATTAGCAGGTTTCCATAGACCCAGGTTTATTCGACAAAAGCAATGTTGCACCCCAACCCCCAAAAACATTTTTATATTTTCGACAGGGGTGGATTTTTCTTTTGTCAAACTTTCTTTTTTTAAATTATTATTATTTCACCTTTATTTAACTAGGCAAGTCAGTTAAGAACAAATTCTTAATTACAGTGACGGCCAACCAAAAGGCAAAAGGCCTCCTGCGGGGACGGGGCCTGGGATAAAAAATAAAACAAATACAAAATAAATATAGGACAAAACACACATCACAACAAGAGAAACAACACAGCACTACATAAAGATAGACCTAAGACAACAACATAGCAAGGCAGCAACACATGACAACACAGCATGGTAGCAACACAACATAACAACAACATGGTAGCAACACAACATGGTAGCAGCACAAAACATGGTACAAACATTATTGGGTACAGTCAACAGCACAAAGGTCAAGAAGGTAGAGACAACAATACATCACACAAAGCAACCACAACTGTCAGTAAGAGCGTGCATGATTGAGTCTTTGAATGAAGAGATTGAGATAAAACTGTCCAGTTGAGTGTTTGTTGCATTTCGTTCCAGTCGCTAGCTGCAGCGAACTGAAAAGAGGAGCGACCCAGGGATGTGTGTGCTTTGGGGACCTTTAACAGAATGTGTATGGCAGAACGGGTGTTGTATGTGGAGGATGAGGGCTGCATGAGATATCTCAGGAGGGAGTGAGGCCTAAGTGGGTTTTATAAATAAGCATCAACCAGTGGGTCTTGCGACGGGTATACAAAGATGACCAGTTTACAGAGGAGTATAGAGTGCAGTGATGTGTCCTATAAGGAGCATCGGTGGCAAATCTGATGGCCGAATGGTAAAGAACGTCTAGCCGCTCGAGAGCACCCTTACCTGCCGATCTAAAATTATGTCTCCGTAATCTAGCATGGGTAGGATGGTCATCTGAATCAGGGTTAGTTTGGCAGCTAGGGTGAAAGAGGAGTGATTACAATAGAAGAAACCAAGTATAGATTTAACTTTAGCCTGCAGCTTTGATATGTGCTGAGAGAAGGACAGTGCACCATCTAGTCATACTCCCAAGTACTTGAATGAGGTGACTACCTCAAGCTCTAAACCCTCAGAGGTAGTAATAACACCTGTGGGAAGAGGGGCATTCTTCTTACCAAACCACATGACCTTTGTTTTGGAGGTGTTTAGAACAAGGTTAAGGGTAGAGAAAGCTTGTTGGACACTAAAAAAGCTTTGTTGTCGAGCATTTAGCACAAAATCCGGGGAGGGGCCAGCTTAGTATAAGACTGTATCATCTGCATATAAATGGATGAGAGAGCTTCCTACTGCCTGAGCTAAGTTGTTGATGTAAATTGAGAAGAGCGTGGGGCCTAGGATTGAGCCTTAGGCTACTCCCTTGGTGACAGGCAGTGGATGAGACAGCAGATTTTCTGACTTTATACATTGCACTCTTTGAGAGAGGTACAGTTGAAGTTGGAAGTTTACATATGTAACCGATGTGAAATGGCTAGCTAGTTAGCGGTGGTGCGCGCTAATAGTGTTTCAATCGGTGACGTCACTCGCTCTGAGACCTGAAGTAGTTGTTCCCCTTGCACTGCAAGGGCCGTGGCTTTTGTGGCGAGATGGGTAACAATGCTTCGTGGGTGACTGTTGTTGATGTGTGCAGAGGGTCCCTGGTTCGAGCCCAGGTTGGGGCGAGGAGAGGGATGGAAGCTAAACTGTTACACATACACCTTAAATAAATCATTCTCTGTACTATTATTCTGACATTTCACATTCTTAAAATAAAGTGGTGATCCTTTCTGACCTAAGACAGGGAATTTTTACTAGGATTAAATATCAGGAATTGTGAAAAACTGAGTTTAAATGTATTTCGCTAAGGTGTATGTGTTCTTTCATCACATTCCCAGTGGGTCAGAAGTTTACATACACTCAATTAGCATTTGGTAGCATTGCCTTTAAATAGTTTTACTTGGGTCAAACGTTTTGTGTAGCCTTCCACAAGCTTCCCACAATAAGTTGGGTGAATTTTGGCCCATTCCTTATGACAGAGCTGGTGTAACTGAGTCAGCTTTGTAGGCCTCCTTGTTCACACATGCTTTTTCAGTTCTGCCCACAAATGGTCTATAGGATTGAGGTCAGGGCTTTGTGATGACCACTCCAATACCTTGACTTTGTTGTCCTTAAGCCATTTGTCCACAGCTTTGGAAGTATGCTATGGGTCATTGTCCATTTGGAAGACCCATTTGTGACCAAGCTTTAACTTCCTGACTGATGTCTTGAGATGTTGCTTCGATATATCCACATAATTTTCCTTCCTCATGTAGCCATATATTTTGTGAAGTGCACCAGTCCTTCCTGCAGCAAAGCACCCCCACAACATGATGCTGCCTGTTTCCTCCAGCATCTTCACAAGGTCCTTTGCTGTTGTTCTGGGATTGATTTGCACTTTCCGCACCACAGTACGTTCATCTCTAGGAGACAGAACGCGTCTCCTTCCTGAGCGGTATGACGGCTGCATGGTCCCATGGTGTTTATACTTGCGTACTATTGTTTGTACAGGTGAACATGGTACCTTCAGGCGTTTGGAAATTGCTCCCAAGGATGAACCAGACTTGTGGAGGTCTTGGCTGAGGTCTTGGCTGATTTCTTTAGATTTTCCCACGATGTCAAGCAAAGAGGCACTGAGTTTGAAGGTAGGCCTTGAAATACATCCACAGATACACCTCCAATTGACTCAAATTATGTCAATTAGCCTATCAGAAGCCTATAATTTTCTGGAATTTTCCAAGCTGTTCAAAGGCACAGTCAACTTAGTGTATGTAAACTTCTGACCCACTGGAATTGTGATACAGTGAATTATAAGTGAAATAATATGTCTGTAAACAATTGTTGGAAAAATTACTTGTGTCATGCACAAAGTAGATGTCTTAACCGAATAGCAGCACATAATTGGTTAGAATCAAGGGCAATGGTGACATCATTGAGGACCTTTAAGGTTGCAGTGACACATCCATAACCTGGGCGGAAACCAGATTGCATACCCAAGAGAATACTATAGACATCAAGAAAGCCAGTCAGTTGATTATTGACAAGTTTTTCCAACACTTTTGATAAACAGGGCAAAATAGAAATAGGCCTATAACAGTTAGGATCAGCTTGATCTCCCCTTTAAATAAAGGACGAACTGTGGCTACCTTCCAAGCAATGGGAACCTCCCCAGAAAGCAGAGACAGGTTAAAAAAGTTGGAGATATGCTTGGCGATGATATGGAAACAGTGTTTTGCGACAGACGATTATGGACACAGTGTTTTTTGAATAAATTATGATTGGCGAATAACTTTGAATGTACACCGGGCAGGTGATGTTATCAAGTAACTAAAAAGCTCAATTTCACATTTACTAAATGCTTACAAAATGATCGTTTTAAACTATACAAATAATGTTTCTTTGCAAGACAAGGATTGTCCTGACTTTCTAGAATGCCTGAATGCTTCGCCTTGCTTTTCTGTTTCGCTGGCAAGTTTCACCATCCAATTATTACAATAGCACATAAGAATTAATGGAATATGGCAAATATTAGTCAATTCTCACATTCTATCCATGCAGGCTTTTGCAGCTACCTGAGACATTAAACAGATAGGTAGGAGGGCATACAGGCTGTCCGCCAATTTATTAATTCACAATTTGCCTAAATGGGTAAACACTTCAATCACTACATTTTTATTCGACACTGTAGGAGTTTGTGGTGTCATTATATCCAGCTGAGATATATATATTTAATTTTCATTGAAAGCAAGTCTAAGAAGCGTTAGATCTGTTCTATGTAACTATTTATATGTTTCCTGTTAAGTTTCGTACACAAGCTGAAAACACAATATTTTTGGTTATGGGAAATATATTTTACAGCCGTTTAGATCAGTGTTTCCCAACCCTGGTCCTCAAGTACCCACAACAGTAAACATATTTATTGTAACTCTGGACAAGCACACCTGATTCAACTTGTCAACTGACCCACAAGCCCTCAATTAGTTGAATTAGATGTGTTAGTCAAGGGCTACAACGAAACTGTGTACTGTTGGGGCACTCGAGGACCAGGGTTGGGAAACACTGGTTTGGATGGTACAATGATTCTCTACACAATGACTGCTTATTTTGTCACATAAACTGAAATAAGGCGAACTATTAGAATGTTTGCAATCGGGAAATGGTGGAGTTTAAGTTTAAATGTACCCTAGCAGGCAATTGTCGCATCTATTTTCTATACGAACTTTGAGTGTAGAAGTTAATGGAAACAAAGTTAATGACTTCTCAAACCCAGTCTTGGTCTGCTTGGTCTGTTTCGCTAGCCATCCCGGAAGTCTCGCGACGTTGGGCCTCTGGGTTTAGAAACTCTGGGAACTACTTTAAGACAGATACTCGGGAGAACACCCTGTCTACCATGTGATATTTTTATAACAGTTATGGTTAATTTATTAAATGTCTGTCTGTGCTATCTTGTAAAATAACTGAAGAGTCAACTGGACTAACTAGAACAAAGAGAAAAGAGTACAAGGAACCAATTTTCCCGAACATTCATAAGCTACTTCCGGAAACAAAGTGCCAGTTTACCATGGTTGTCACTAGTTACCACAGCCACAAAGTCATAAATCCCGCCCATTTCTACAATGCATTTTCTTAAAATGTGATTTTAAACGTAACCCTAACATTGACCACACTGCTAAGCTCATTTCCGACTCAAACATCAAATTAAAACCAAAAAGCACATTTTAGTTTTCATGAATTTTTACAATATATACATTTTGACTTTGTGTCTAGGGTAACTAGTGAAAACCGTTTACCACCCAATCAGAAAACACTTGCATTTTAAAATGTCGATTACTTTCTGGTTGGCAGCCGGCACCCTTTTAATTTCCGTTCTCATTATGAAGGTTAATCAGTGAGTGACTAACATCGAAATTTGGAAAACGTACTGCTACTAGCTAGCAATGCTAGTTCTTCTTTTCAGAGGTCAAGGGAGACAGTATTGTTGCTAATTGCTTCACTTTCGTTGTTGCCAGCTCGGCTGACTACCACACAGCTAGCAATCTGGCTAGCTTGCTAGTTAATGCCGAATGGGAACCCAAGAAGATGAGCGAGGTAAGCTAACGATTGTTAGTTAGTAAATTAACTAAGAAGAAATAGCACCTAACTTGGTGGTTACTGTGTTTGGTAGCTAGCGATACCAATCAGGATAATAACTACATATTAGGCTATTTAAGGAGTTATTCAATACTTTTCGCGAACCTAGCAATCTAGCTACTGTAACATACATAGCCAGTTTGCCAACTACAGTAGTGTTCTTTGCATTAATATTAACGTTAGCTGGCATACCACACTGTAGTTGGTGTTGCTAACATTTCTAACGTTAGCTAACATACTGTGCCTGCCTTGTGCCCGCGCATGCCCCCAAATTAGCCGCCAGTATGTCAACAATCATGTTGGGATGGTTGCCACCAACTGAGTAGTTTTGTTGTGCATTTTTGTCAACGTCTGTCAACAAACTGAATCAAATCACATTTATTTATAAAGTCCTTTTTTACATTAGCTGTTTTCACACAGTGCTTATACAGAAACCCAGCCTAAAACCCCAAACAGTAAGCAATGCAGATGTAGAAGCACGGTGGCAAGGGAAAAACACTCTATAAAGGCAGATACCTAGGAAGAAACATAGAGAGGAACCAGGCTCAAAGGGGTGGCCAGTCTTCTTTTGGAGAAAGGGTCAAAAACAGCAGGTCTGGGACAAGGTAGCACGTCAAGTGAACAGATTAGGGATCCATAGCCACAGGCAGAACAGTTGAAACTGGAGCAGCATCACGACCACATGGTCTGGGGTCAGCGACAGCTAGGAGTCATTTGGCCAGGTAGTCCTGAGGCAGTGTCCTAGGGCTCAGGTTGTTTGTGAGGGGAGATATACTTAAATTCACACAGAACACCAGATAAGATAGGAGAATTTCACCAGACAGGACAGACTGACCCTAGTCCCCCGGCACATAGACTATTGCAGCATAGATAGTGGAGGTTGGGTCGGGGGACACTGGACATGATACCCCCGGACAGGGCCAACCAGGCAGGATATAATCCCACCTACTTTGCCAAAGCACAGCCCCCCCACTACTAGAGGGATATCAACAGACCACTAACTTACTACCCTGAGCCAAGGCCGAGTATAGCCCACGAAGATCTCCTCCACGGCCCAAGCCCGAGGGGGGTGCAAAACCGGACAGGAAGGTCACGTTAGTGACTCAACCCACTCAAGTTGAGTAAAGCGAAAAAAGCCTCGCACGACGTGACGCACTCCTCCTAGGGACGGCATGGAAGAGCACTAGTAAGCCAGTGACACAGCCCCAATAGTTTCAGAGGCAGAGAATCCCAGTGGAGAGAGGGGAGCCGGCCAGGCATGGACAGCAAGGCGGTTCGTCACTCCAGTGCCTTGCCGTTCACCTTCACACCCCTGGGCCAGACTACACTCAATCATAGGGCCTGAAGATGAGTCTTAAGTAAAGACTTCAAGGTCGAGACAGAGTCTGCGTCTCTCACAATGATAGGCAGACCATTCCATAAAAATGGAGCTCTTTAGGAGAAAGCCCCTGCCTCCAGCTGTTTGCTTAGAAATTCTAGGGACAATAAGAAGGCCTGTGACTTTTGACCATAGGTAGGAGCAGGTCCATGTAGCAAGTCCATGTAATGCTTTGTAGGTTAACAGTAAAACCTTGAAATCAGCCCTAGCGTTAACAGGAAGCCAGTGTAGAGAGGCTAGAATTGGAGTAATATGATCACATTTTTTGGTTCTAGTCAAGATTCTAGCAGCTGTATTTAACACTAACTGAAGTTTATTTGGTGCTTTATCTGGTTAGCCGGAGAGTAGAGCATTATAGTAGTCTTAAACTGGAAGTGACAAAAGCATGGATTAGCTTATCTGCATAATTTTTTTTTTACGAAGATGGAAAGAAGCTGCCCTTGAAATATTCTTGATATGTTCGTCTCAAAAGAGAGATCGGTGTCCAGAGTAACGCAGAGGTCCTTCACAGTTTTATTTGAGACGACTGTACAACCATCAAGATTAATTGTAAAATCAAACAGCAGATGTCTTGGGTCCTAGAACTAACATCTGTTTTTTCCAAGTTTAAAAGGAAAACATTTGCCGCCATCCACTTCCTTATGTCTGAAACACAGACAGAATATATAATGAAAACAATGGTGGTCCTAAAACAGAATCTTGAGGAACACTGAAACTTACATTGATTTGTCAGAGGACAAACCATCCCACAGAGACAAACTGATATCTTTCCAACAGATAAGATCTAAACCAGACACAAACTTGTCCGTGTAGACCAATTGGGGTTTCCAATCTCTCCAAAATAATGTGCTGATTGATTGTGTCAAAAGCGGCACTAAGATCTAGGAGCACGAGGAAAGATACTTGGTCTGATGCCATTAAAAGGTAATTTACCACCTTCACAATGCAGTCTCAGTACTATGATGGGGTATACAACCAGACTGGAGCGTTTTGAATACATTATCTGGCTTCGGGAAGGCAGCGAGTTTCTGCTCAACAGCTTTGTCAAAACATTTTGAGAGGAATGGGAGATTCGATATAAGCCGGTAGTTTTACATTTTTCCGGGTCAAGGTTTGGCTTTTTCAGGAGAGGCGTTATTACTGCCACTTTTTAGTTTTAATGTAGCCTAGTTCATAACTGCTCCAAGAAGTATGATCTACACTATGTACTTTATTCATAAATTCAAGGTCTGCATTATGTTTGTAATGTCCCTTTTTACAGATTGGGTGGACGTGGCGAATGATATCCTTAGCAAGTGTCACATTAACCAAAGACTGAAGAAGGTGACAGACTGTAATGCCAATGTTTTTGCCGCTTTGTATGAGGCCATCTTGGGGGAGAAAGTCCCAGGTAAGTTTACACCAAACATGCCCACCAAAAGAGCACTATGTGTTTTTTGAGACCTATCAACTGTCCCATGTTAGTTCATGTTTAATTTTTTTTTTTAAAGCTTCTACGCTGCATGCCGTTTAGGCCAACAACTGAGTGCTTTAGAGGAGACTATTCTTAGAATTTCAAGAATGCCACACAGTGCTACTTATGATCGTCAAACCTGCCAACACAAGGCTGTGTTTGTCAATGAGCTAGTAAGTTGCCAAAGTGCACAAGAGGCTGTGATTTGGAACCGTGTGTGTGTGTAGACTACATCGCCGCCCCGAGCAGTCAGGAGGATGATGTCCACAACATCCAGTCTGTGATCGACTCCCTGGCTCTGGATTACCTTCAGATCAGCCTTTCACACATCACAGGTGAGCAGCTCTTACTCTTGACTCACTATTCACTAGTTAATTAACTAGTAACTACTCCTTTATTCCCTAGGTATTCACTAGCTATTCAGTCATTCATCATCTGATCAAGTCAAATGTTATTTGTCACATGCTTCGTAAACAGGTGTAGGCTAACAGTGAAATGCTTACTTCCAAACAATGCAGAGAGAAATCAAATAAAAATAAGGAATAAATACACAATGAGTAATGATAACTTGGCTATATACATGGGGTACCAGTACTGAGTTGTTGTGCAGGGATACGAGGTAATTGAGGTAGATGTGTACATATAGGTAGGGATAAAGTGACTAGGCAACAGGATAGGTAAAACAGTAACAGCAGTGTATGTGATGAGTCAAAAGAGTTAGTGCAAAAAGGGTAAATGCAGATAACTAAATAGTAACCAATAGCTAACTATTTAGCAGTCTTATGTAGGGCTGGGCGGTATACCGTTTTGCGATATACCGGTATTGATGCACGGACCGGTTTAGGTTTTTACTTTACCTTCTATTCCGGTATTTGAATGTTTGGTTTGTTAAATGTGACACGCAGCGTGTAACGTCCATTTTTATAGTTTACTTCTCTACTTGAGTCATCTCTCTCCACTCTCTCTATGCTGCTTTCCACACAGACCTAGCCACGCCCCCTGTAACTCAAGGAGCGCATTTGATGTTCGTCAAACAAGAGACACTTGCGTTCAGTCTGCATGGTCAATATGAAACACTGTTGATGACAACGATGCAGTGGGCACTTTGCTTCTTAATATAAATCTACTAGCATTCTATAATTACACTATTAGCTTGTGTTTCTTACATCTGCAAACAGCTAGTTTGTATTTTCTTAGCAAGTTGTTCCTAAATCTTGTTAGCCGCTGATTGTTAGCTAGCTAATAAATGTACTGAGTAAGAGCATGCGTAATTGGCTATACAGCCTGATAATACCAGGGGTTGTGTAGAGCTATATCAGCATGTTTGTGCAACAGTGTCTTCTAAATTAAAGAGGTAAACGCAAAGCAAGAATAAGAGAACATTCAATGTAGCCAAACATTATAGGGTCCCCTAGGAAACACCTATCAACACATTTAGTTTTTACCCTGTCACAATAACTCCTCCCTGGCATTTTCATTCGTTGTCATGTCAAACAACATTGTATTAAAAGTGCCCACTATTATATTCCAACTATATAATTATAATAGACTTTCTATTCCCATGATTCCAACAGTTAACCCAAGTGTTTTGCTCCAAATCGCAAGTGAAATTGCAGCATTTGGTTAAAAATAAGGCCCAGATTACTTGCCCATATCGTGCAGCCCTACGTGGCAGCGTGGAAATGATTTAAATGCAGAAATTTATGAAAATGATAATTTGTGGGGGGTTGAATTGAACAGTATAAAACAATCAGAATGGAGAAAGACCCATTGAAATCACTTAGAATGTATGTGTTGCCACCCTAGGGTCACACACTACTCATAAAGCAAATTTATAGCTTTTATTATTAAAAACCTCAAATACCGTCATACCGTCATTTAAAAAAAAATACAGTGATATAATATTATGGCCATATCGCCCAGCCCTAGTCTTATGGTATGGGGGTAGAAGCTGTTCAGGGTCCTGTTGGTTCCAGACTTGGTGCATCGGTACTGCTTGCCGTGCGGTATCAGAGAGAACCGATGATGAATGCTGAAAGAAAATCAAGTGATCTATTTAGCTACAACCAGAGGGTCTCTGGTTAAATTGCTGTTTTAGATTTCAAAGCACAGCCTTGTTCAGAGCAAACACAGCCCTCTTTGTTTAGGAAAATTAACCGTAAAAAGATGCAGACTAGTTGGTTCTATTAAAAGGACAACAATGTGGTGTTGATTATAGTTCCACTGATTCATCGCTTGTCCTAATGGGTTTTTCCCCCGGCTCTAGGCGAGAACATTGTACGAGGGGACAAGGAGTCCATCAAGAACCTGTTGGAGATCTTTGACGGGCTGCTTGAGTATCTCACCGAGCAGATCAGTGAAGAGGAGTCGCAAAATGGAGGTAGACAAAAAAATCTTATTTTACTCCATTACCCTCTCAACTGTTATATTTAGGCTAACCTTTATTTAACCAGGAAGTCTTATTGAGGTCAGAAGACCTGCCTGGAAACATACCTAAACATACAGCTGTTCTTCCTGACCTGATATCAACCCTGTTCTTCCTGATCTCATATCACACCATCTCCCTCAAACCTTATTTGTGTCACTGAGTCACTGAGTGTCACTGGTTGGTGACTTGGCGTGAGTCCAAAAGGAGCTGTGAAGTATTGGCTGATAATCCACCGATAACCGATTTTTCAATCTATAGGATGAAAAAAGGGACTCTCATGCTTACCTTAACACTTGCAGCCATTCTCATTGTCATTCATTTCACAATGTAAGAAATCGACATTTGAACCATATTTCTTGGACAATTGTTCTTTTGAGTAGCATTTTATGCGAATACAGTGTGGGGAAATTACACTTTTTAATTTCCCAGGCATAAAACAGTATATCGACAGATACATCGGTATCAGTAAATTTTGTACCCCCCAAAAAATCTAAACCGCCATCGGACCCAGAATAACATATCGCCGGGCTCTAGTTTAAACCTCTTTATATTTCCAATTACTGGGATAGGCTATGCATGAGTCACTACAGATAATGTTACTGTCACACTCAATGAACTTTTCGATGCACTTTCACAATGACATGGCTAGAGCAGTTGCTTGTTTCACTTCAGCTTTCGGAAATGAGGTTGGATCATTGTCTATGAGCTCAAATGTCTATGGATCGCTATGTTCCGAGTGCTTATTCTACTACTCTGACCGAGTCCTTTTAATGTGACTTAAATATTTGTATAATTACGGACTGATTGGTAGTCTGAAAGTCGACTGGTAGCTTGTTCGTTTCGTCATTGCATCACAGCAGGAGCCTGTCAACTTCACCACATTGCGTCACGCTGTAATCACCCTTATCTTCTTCAATCCTCCCCCTTTCCTCCCTCCAGACAAGGAACCAAACGGTGTTCCTGTTGAGGATGCCCCCCTCCCTACAGGGCCAGTGGTCCCCCAGACAGAGGAACAGGAGGCCCTAATGGAGAGATCCTCCCAGTATTCTAGTGTGCAGTGAGTGTTTTCAAGACATTCCACGCTACAGGTTCTTTGTACATTTCCATGGTTTCAAATTCAGTTCCGTGTTCAAGCAGGCTTCCAGTTCTGTTGATACAACTAAAGACACCACATCACGAGACAAGACACTTATATATGCCATTTAGCAGACACTTTTATCCAAAGCGACTTAGTCATGCATGCATACATTTTTCATATGGATGGCCTTGGGAATCGATCCCACTACCCTGGCATTGCAAATGTCATGGTCTAGCAACTGCACCAGACAGGACCACTTCAAATGTCATCATTGTGTACGTGAAGTCGGTTCATCCGATTGACACAACAGCCAGTCAGGGAGCACAACACAAATGTCAACAGTAACGGCGAATGCTAAGGTTGGACACGGAACACAAACATCTGTGACATCACTATGTCTACTCAGCCTGTTCCGTTGGCTGTCGCACAGAAAGGCTGGCTGGAAAGTCAACAAAGCTGAATGAGTCATTGTGGGTGAGGTAAACCTCTGTTCCTAAACCAGGAAACCCGATGCATTGTTTTGAATAAGTGCAAGTTGTACTTGTTCTAACTAACTGGTGTCACACAAACCAGACACACCGATGCACTTCCATTGAACTGTTTGCGTGGTCTTTCCTTTGATTTACTTTGATAGTGATACATCGGTAACTTTACGATGTTTCTTTTATCTTCCAGCTCTGCCGTCCAGTCTAGCAGCAAGCATTCCCTCCACTCTTGGAATGCAGAGGAGACGGGCTCGACCAATGAGCTTATCCTCCTGGGAGACTCCGCCCGCACGTTCACGGCCAAACAAGAAGGTAGGCGGAACCAAGAGCTTGTTCCTGGCCCATGGCATAGAATGCTGAAAAAGGAAAAAGCTTTCCTCTGTCTTTCTGTATTTACATTTGGGCTCAAATCCCATTTTATTTGTCACATGCTTCGTACACAACCGGTGTAGAGTAACAGTGAAATGCTTACTGACGGGTCCTTTTCCAACAATGCAGAGTTAAAGATAGAAATAGTAACACAAGGAATACATACCCAATGAATAACAATAACGAGTAAAAAGAACATGGCTATATACAGGGAGTACCTGTATCGAGTTGATGTGTAGGGGTACGAGGTCATTACATTTACATGACATTCAGATGCCCTTATCCAGAGCGACTTACAGGATTGGGGTTAAGTGCCTTGCTCAAGGCATTTAGCGATGTAGCTAATTGAGGTAGCTATGTACATATAGATAGGGGTCAAGTGACTTGGCAATAGGATAGATAATAGACAGTAGCAGCAACGTATGTGTTGTGTGTGTGACGTCAGTTCATGTGTTGGGGTGTAAGTATGTGTGAGTGTGGGTAGAGTCGGTGCAAAAAAGGGTCAATGCAGGAAGTCCTGGTAGATATTTGATTAGCTATTTTTTGGGGTCTTCGTCCGACACCGCCTGGTATACAGGTCCTGGATGGCAGGGAGCTCGGCCCCAGTGATGTACTGGGTAGGACTCACCACCCTCTGTGGTGGTCTTGCAGTTGGTGTAACAAGCGGTGATGCAGCCAGTCAAGATGCTCTCAATGGTGCAGCCTTATAACTTTTTGAGGATCTGAGGGCCCATGCCAAATCTTTTCAGAGAGGTTGTTGTCCTTGCACCACACCGCCAGTTCTCTGACATCCTCCCTATAGATTTTGTACATAGATTTTTCTATTGTGTTATTGACTGTACGTTTGTTTATGTGTAACTCTGTGTTGTTTTTGTTGCACTGCTTTGCTTTATCTTGGTCAGGTCGCAGTTGTAAACGAGAACTTGTTCTCAACTGGCCAACCAGGTTAAATAAAGGTGAAATAAAATAGGCTGCCTCGTTGTCGGTGATCAGTCTTACCACCGTTGTTGTCAGCAAACTTCATCCACCTTTCGCTTATCAAACAGCACATGATGCTGATGAGGTATCCAGTCTTTCCAGTCTTTTTTTGCTGTCTTTCCTATGGAATCCTTTATGGAGACAGTGTGGAATGTTATGTGGTCAGGTTTTTCCTCAAGTGGAAGTATAAAAAAACAACTAGGATTATGTCACCTTTTCCTTTTTACAAGCCCCTGTCCTCTCATTAGTTTCCACTAAGTCCTTCTCATGAGTCCCCACCTTTGGTTTTAATGATAGTCTTCAACAACGGTTTAGTTAGTTAGAATATGAATGGCCCGTATACTTGTCTTTGCTCCGTTGTATGGATCTTGTGTATATTCGCTAGACAATGCCAGGGTTATTGGCAAGGCATCGATAGCTAGGAGTACAGAACCGTATCTGAGAAAATAATTCAGAACTGTAGGCTACTTAAAGAACAGTGAACCAGTTGAGGCAAATCTGGTTGTATAGAAACAAAAATAATATTTTACTTGAACCTTTGTTCAAACAGCCTGCATAACACTATTATAACATGACACGAATAGCCATAGCATCTGTTAACCATGGGAACTACAGTACTGAACAGTGTACACATACTCCTACAATACATTGCCTACAAAATCTACACCTCTAACAGCTACCTATTTTACCCCTCCCTAACAGTGGAAGCCTCTTCCCAAGCTCCGGGCCCCAGCACCACGGGTGCCCCGGGAACCCCAGGCACCCAGGCCACTCTACTGAGGGAGCCCCTGCGCTCGGCCATCCCCCTGCAGCCCCCCTACCAGACCACCCCCCACAGGCCCGACAGAGCTCCCCACTCGGGTAGCCAGTCTCCCCCAGCCAACGGTCTCGGCAGCGGGGCCGCAGTGGAGCAGGGGGCACCCGCTGGCACCTCAGAGGTATGTCCATCTAGTCAAATATATCCATACTGAGTCTATTCAAATGACGCTTTTTAACACAGTATCAACTTTCCGAAGACACGTTTTAATCAGTATTTCAAAGCTCTCAGCAAACGACTGTGTTCTGAAACACGTTCTGAAGTGACCTCAGCCAAGTACAGTTTATAGAACTGTAGCTTCCTTCCTCCTCTGACAAAGGATGAGCTGTTGCTGACTCATGCCGACTCATCCAAAATGGCCACGAGACTCATCACAGGAGTCACTTTTCCAATGCGTTCTTCCTCTCTGTTTACTGGTGGCAACACCTCCTAACCTGGGAATCACGTCACATCCCACCTGCATGCCTCTGGCAAGTCCAGACACGCTACCAGGGGCAAATACTTTCCACTTGTTATTCCATTACCAACTGGTACTCGCTAAGTCTGAAGACTAGCCAATACTATGACTGAGAAATTGGACAGCAGTGGATCTAGAGTTGGAGAGACCGGACTGAGAAACAGTTCTACATTCCCATGTCATTTACAATATGACCCAGGGCCATATGTCCCCACCCAACACAAGTTTCCACCCTAGAAGGAATGTCATGTTTCCACCTTCTAGTCTCTCCACTGGGAAGAAAGACTGCATTAGTGGAACAGACCAGTGACGAAACCAAAGATCTAGGCCCAGTCAGTTAGTCAGGATATAGATAGATAGATATATCCATCTCAGCAAAAAAAGAAACGTCCTCTCACTGTCAACTGCGTTTATTTTCAGCAAACTTAACATGTGTAAATATTTTTATGTACATAACAAGATTCAACAACTGAGACACAAACTGAACAAGTTCCACAGACATGTGACTAACAGAAATGGAATAATGTTTCCCTGAACAAAGGGGGGGTCAAAATCAAAAGTAACAATCAGTATCTGGTGTGGCCACCAGCTGCATTAAGTACTGCAGTGCATCTCCTCTTCATGGACAACACCAGATTTGCCAGTTCTTGCTGTGAGATGTTACCCCACTCTTCCAACAAGGCACCTGCAAGTTCCCAGACATTTCTGGGGGGAATGGCCCTAGCCCTGACCCTCCGATCCAACAGGTCCCAGACGTGCTCGATGGGATTGAGATCCGGGCTCTTCGCTGGCCATGGCAGAACACTGACATTCCTGTCTTGCAGGAAATCACGCACAGAACAAGCAGTATGGCTGGTGGCATTGTCATGCTGGAGGGTCATGTCAGGATGAGCCTGTAGGAAGGGTACCACGTGAGGGTGTCTTCCCTGTAACGCACAGCGTTGAGATTGCCTGCAATGACAACAAGCTCAGTCCGATGATGCTGTGACACACCGCCCCATACCATGGCGGACCCTCCACCTCCAAATCGATCCCGCTTCAGAGTACAGGCCTCGCTGTAACGCTCATGCATTCGACGATAAACGCGAATCTGACCATCACCCCTGGTGAGACAAAGCTGTGACTCGTCAGTAAAGAGCACTTTTTGTCAGTCCTGTCTGGTCCAGCGACGGTGGGTTTGTGCCCATAGGCGACGTTGTTGCCGGTGATGTCTGGTGAGGACCTGCCTTACAGCCTCTCTCAGCCTATTGCGGACAGTCTGAGCACTGATGGTGTAACTTGGGCAGTTGTTGTTGCCGTCCTGTACCTGTCCCGCAGGTGTGATGTTCGGATGTACCGATCCTGTGCAGGTGTTGTTACACGTGGTCTGCCACTGCGAGGACAATCAGCTGTCCATCCTGTCTCCCTGTAGCGCTGTCTTAGGCGTCTCACAGTACGGACATTGCAATTTATTGCCCTGGCCACATCTGCAGGCCTCATGCCTCCTTGCAGCATGCCTAAAGGCACGTTCACGCAGATGAGCAGGGACCCTGGGCATCTTTCTTTTGGTGTTTTTCAGAGTCAGTAGAAAGGCCTCTTTAGTGTCCTAAGTTTTCATAACTGTGACCTTAATTGCCTACCGTCTGTAAGCTGTTAGTGTCTTAACGACCGTTCCACAGGCGCATGTTCATTAATTGTTTATGGTTCATTGAACAAGCATGGGAAACGGTGTCCTGTTGAGGACAGAGGGCGCTGTTTTCACTTTGGGGGAAAATCGTGCCCAATTTAAACGGCCTCGTACTCAATTCTTGCTCGTACAATATGCATATTATTATTACTATTGGATAGAAAACACTCTAGTTTCTAAAACCGTTTGAATTATATCTGTGAGTAAAACAGAACTCCTTTTGCAGCAAACTTCCTGTCAGAAAGTGAAGAATCTGAAATCGATGCTCTGTTCTAGGATCTACCTACAAATGTGCTTGATATGTATGAGTATACATGCACTTCATACGCCTTCCACTAGATGTCCCATAGGCTGTGAGAGGTGAAATGGGGTTTCTAGGTGTTTCTATGGTGAAAAGAGAGCTCTTGGAATGACATGACCCCAGAATTCCTTTGTCCAGGAAGCGCATAGAGGTCACCGGTAATGGCTTCGGAAAAGCAATCGTTATAGACGTGTTATATCTCCGGCTTTGATTTTATTTGATAAATGTGATCATATCATCGTAAAGTATGTTTTTTCAATATAGTTTCATCAGATTATTGAAATATTTTCGGGAGTTTAGGCGTCTTGCGTTCTCTGGGTATGGTGAAGATGGAGAGCTACGCACCACTTGGCTAGTTAGCTTGCTAATTCGAGAGGGAAGAAGGCCGTTCTAAAACCAAACAACGATTGTTCTGGACAAAGGACACCCTTGTACAACATTCTGATGGAAGATCATCAAAAGTAGGACCCATTTTATGATGATATTTCATATCTGTCGGAATATGTTGACAATTATTTTGCGCCCAGATTTGGGCTCTCTCGTTATAACGTAAGCTGGATGTGGTAATGAAGTTATTTTTAGAATTCCAACACGGCGATTTCATTAAGAACTAATGTATCTATCATTTCCTATACAACATGTATTTTTTAGTAACGTTTATGTATAGTTATTTGGTCAGAATAGTTGAGTGTCATAAAAATATCTGGACATTCTAGGAAAAAGATGCTACGTTAGCACAATGTATAACCACGTATTTCAGCTCTAAATATGCACATTTTCGAACAAAAAAGAAGTGTATTGTATAACCTGATGTTATAGGACTGTCATCTGATGAAGCTTATCAAGGTTAGTCAAAAATTACATATCTTTTGCTGGTTTGTTACGATCGCTAACTTTTGCTGCTGGGGAATGGCTTGTGTTTCTGGCTATTGTGGTAAGCTAATATAATGCTATATTGTGTTTTCGCTGTAAAACACTTAAGAAATCGGAAATATTGGCTGGATTCACAAGATGCTTGTCTTTCATTTGCTGTACACTATGTATTTTTCAGAAATGTTTTATGATGAGTATTTAGGTATTTGACGTTGGTGTCTGTAATTATTGCTTTCGGTGCAATTTCTGATTGTAACTGCAATGTAAACTATGATTTATACCTGAAATATGCACACTTTTCGAACAAAACATAGATTTATTGAATAACATGTTATAAGACTGTCATCTGATGAAGTTGTTTGTTGGTTAGTTTGGTTGGTTCTTGGTTAGTTAGGTTGGCTTTGTGCATGCTACCTGTACTGTGAAAAATGTTAGTGCTTTTTCGTATTTGGTGGTGAGCTAACATAAATATACGTGCTGTTTTCGCTGGAAAACATTTTAAAAATCGGACTTGTTGGCTGGATTCACAAGATGTGTACCTTTCATTTGCTGTATTGGACTTGTTAATGTGTGAAAGTTAAATATTTCTCAAAAATATCTTTTGAATTTCGCGCTCTGCCTTTTCAGTGGAATGTGGGAGGAGTTCCGCTAGCGGAACCCCGGTGCCAGACAGGTTAAACCCTTTACAATGAAGATCTGTGAAGTTATTTGTTTTTGTCAAAAAACGTTTTTATATATACCCATACCCCATGAGCTCACATACCATTATGGGTGATTGTAAGGAGCTGTTGTATGGATGAAATAAAATCTATTTTTTACCCAAAATGACCTGCACCCACTACTGCTATTCTTTCTGTGTCTCGTTCGAATTCACTGCAATAAGGCAGTGTACTACTACTACTGTATTCTCTTAGCATTGCTTTACAGTTTAGTCATTTAGCAGACTTACAGGCGCAATTAGGATTAGGTGTCTTTCTCAAGGGCACATTGACAGATTGGGGATTCGAACCAGCGACCTTAACCGCTAGACTACCCGTGACACTGGTATTTCAATGCTTTATACTGGTAGCGGTAGTTAACGCCAGGCATCTCTTGTGTGATATGTCGTTAGCATCCGCTAGCTAGCCTCTGAGACTCCTACTCTTGCTGGATTCTCTTTTATCACAGTGTGATTTGAGTGTGAATTCTTCCCCCTCCCCCACTAAGTGGAAATGCATCCACCCCTTTGTCTCTGTCCCCTTTTCTCTGACTAATGAATGACCCTCTCTCTCTCTCTCTCTCTCTCTCTCTCTCTCTCAGTCCCCAAGGCCAGTGGCTGACACAGTTACCAATGGAGTGCGCTCGCCAGCCCACAACCACTCACCTGGTGAGGACACAGAACGGACTGCTCTGAACAGCACGGCTGTAGCCATTGAACTGACGTATTTTTGCACAACGTTCAATGCATCAGAAATAAACGTGTAGCACCTCAAAACCATGTATCAATTTGATTGATTGATTGATCTTACTCCTCCATGCTTTTCATTTGTAGTCGAGAGTGAGAAGTCTGTGTCCAGTCAAACCAAGGTCAGGCTAGAGGAGGCCAAGGAGCAGCCGGAGGTAAGGCATAACAAACCACTCGCCCTCTACACTGTTGTAGTTACAATGCCTCAAATTAGGACTAATTCAATAATTCAGGTCTACCTCATGCCTAATTCCAATCTAATTATTTGCTAATGCATGTCCAATTTACAGCTAATTCATGACTAAATTGTTTGAATATTTCGCAAATTTCTCTCTTTCTCTATAGCCTACCAGTGTGGGGCCCAGGAGGGTTCTATTCCGGACACAGCCAGACATTCATTTCCTCACCCTGCAGGATGAGCTGAAGGACAGGGCACCACTGGACACTGAGGAAGTTGAGGAAGAGACCTACACGCAGCAGGACAGCCGGGCTCACAGGGGGCGGACGGGGATCAGGTAAGAACAACACAATGGGAGGTGGTTAGAATAGCATTGTAGATGCATAGCGAGAAAAGCAATGTACATGAACATAAGTTACACACAGAGGTCCTACACACTGCCACTCAATCTAACATTCACCTCCCTGCCTCGCCCTTTCTGTCTCTGATCTTCCTCTTTCTACCTTTTGCCCCCCTCTCCCTCTCTCTGTCCCCCTCTCTCTCCCCTCCCCCCCCTCTCTCCCTCTCTCCTGTCAGCAGTAGCAGGGTACTAGAGGAGGAGAATTGTGAGGAGCCTCTCTCCTGGCGTAGACAGAGAAACAGGAAGGCAGAACAGGAGCTGCACCACATGTCTGAGAAGCTGTCCCGACGACTAGAGGAGCTGGACCTGGTGAGTGGTACACTCGTGTGAGTGACGCGCTTGTCATTATGTGAACCTTACTGGTTAGTCCCAGTGACTGTGTGTGTCAAGCTATATTTACATTGCGGGGATACGGGACGTGTTCGGAGCAGTCTAACCGCGTGTCGGATGCCTTACAATCCCGTTCACCGGGAGAACCTTCCCACCCGACGTGCTTTCGCTTTGCATGCGCCACGGCTGACCATTAAATTGTGTGTGTGGGGGAAAAACTAAGGCGTCGGGACCTGGGATTGTGTCACCCCCGGCATCGCAGCAATGTACATCTCGATTTAACGTGTGTTTCCACTCGTCAGATGTTAAAGAGAGCGCTAGGAGAGAGCGGAGAGCCCGACGAGGTCAAAGAGGAGGACAAACAGTCCCACCACAGTGACAGCGTCATGGAGTGTCGCAGGCCCCCAAGGAGGCCAACGGGTACATACACTCCACCTCTTCAATCACATCAGGGGCCGTGTTCATACAGCATCTCAGATCTAGGATCAGTTTAGCCTTTTAGATCTTAAGGAATACGATTTGTATGGGCAGATCCTAGATCAGCACTCCTACTCTGAGATGCACCACACTTCTCCAACAAAAGCACAGTTGACTCGCCTGAATGTAGAACTATAATAAGTCATTATTGACCAACTCTATGATTTTAACATTTCCTCGGCTTTAACCTCTGACCCTTCTCCCAGGTACGCCGCGAGCCCCCACAGCCCCCTGTACCCGCTCCCTGTCCCCCTCCCCTCCCCGGGCCCGTCGCTCCCTCTCAGGTCAGCTAGAGGGCGCCATGAGAGAGGCGGTGAGCGGGGGGGTCGCACAGAGAAACGCCGCCCGTACGGGCCGACGAGAACTCCATCTACCGCCCCAACACAAACACAGCCAGGTCAGAGGGAATTGCCATATTCAGTATAAAGATTGTCACCTTTTAAAAGAGACAAGTTGAACGGTCTAACATAGTTGGTGTGTACACATCTCTCTCTAGCTGGAAAAAGCCTATGAGGAGGAGCTGAAAGTGTACGAGGACAGAGAACGGGCTGCTATGGCCAAGGAACGAACCAGAGCACAGGAGGCGGTGAGAGAGAGAGAGTGGTGTGTGTGTGTGTGTAAACTGCATCAGACTTACTCATTGTAGCCCTGGGGAGGTGTGTGCATTAGACACCATGTGACTGTGTATACAGTAGCCCTCCGGCAGAGACTGTGATAGAAAGACTGTGTCCCCCAATATTATCTACAGCAGACGTTCTATGTTTGATTCTGCCCTGTAGGAGAGGGAATACAGAGAGGCCATACTGAGAGATGTTCCCCGAACCCCCAAACCGTCCCAAGTGTACACCACAGCAGCCCAACACCGCTCCCCCAGGACCAGACAACCAACTCCGGGCCGCAGACGACAGGACAAAACCAGGAGAGCCCCACCAAGTAAGACCCCCAAGCTGGAGTCAGTATCAACTCAATCTAATCTAAGTACTGTACAAAGTGGCTTCCTCTCCTTCATTTGCCCTGAACTAAAAACACAGCATTGGCCTCTGAAACTAATATGGAGGATGCCTACCTGGTTATCTACTCAGTCCTTTCAGAACTACATATGTCTGAGGAGAAAGAGCTTGATATGGATTTGCGTATTAGTCTCTAAGTGCACGGTATGGATTTGTCCCTCTATATTAACCGTTTGTGCTTCTCTCTCTCTCCGTTTTCCAGTGAAGGTGAAGGACAACGACCTGCTCCCCCTGCTCCTGGAGGAGTTCCCCCACCTGCACCTCTCGCCCCACGCCCTGGGCAGGATGTGGCAGCAGCAGCTGGGCCAGGTGGATCGCCTCAACGCCTCCCTCTCCCTGGACAACCAGAGGCAGGGGCCACGCAGTAAACTCACCAGCCAGGTGGGGGCGCTATAACACACTATCCACCATATAAACCACAGGGAGAGCTGTGAGGTTTTAGCTTGGCTTGCCAGATGGATCTCTGCAAGTCTCCTACCTTTCTGTAATGTTAACACAGATGTCTAAGTGCGGAGCCTGTGATTGGGCAATGACCCCAGAGACCAGGGTTCACCCGTGCAGCTTTTCCACATCGATCTCCTCCCGTTAACTCGACAATGTTCTCTCTCCAGGTGGAGGAGGTTCAGAGGAGACACAACCTGCTGGGGGAGATCATCCGCAAAGAGCAAGAACACAACAGACGCCTGGTGAGCCAGTCAAAACATGCACGAGCTTCAGCATACATGTAGGCTAGACACACACACACACACACACACACATATTACCAGTCTTATTTCTCAAACACACACAGCAAGCAATAATACAAACAGCCCCTCTAACTGTACAGCCATCTCGCTCCTCTCCCCCCTCCAGAGGGATTTTAAGGAGCGCATCCAGCAACAGAAGTCGACTCAGAACCGTCTGAAGGAGCAGAGGCAGCAGATCGCCCGGGCCAAGAAGTACCACAGTGACTACCACGTCCAGCTCCGCGCGCGCATGATGAGGGCCCGCACGAAAGAGGAGAGGGTCAGTTAGTGACGCCATGCTACGCCTCGATACCCAACACGGTTTAGATGCTCCTCGAATTTCATGTTTCAACGCTTCACAGTACTTTCCATTCTCCATCCATGTATTTTTTGAAGAGAAGATTTTACACAATTGTCATGTAATAAATTATATTGTAAAATACAGTCAAAAGTAAACAGGTCATGAACACAATGACTATACAAACACATGTAACGATATGGTGGTTTGTTTAGTGGTTATTAATTGGTTGTATAACACTGTGTGTGTGTTGTGTTCCAGATGTTTAAGCAGGTGTTTGAGGAGGGCTTGGAGGTGCAGAAGGCTCGTCTCCGAGAGCAGAGGGCCTACGCCAAGGAGCAGCGCCAGGAGCACCAGAACAAACACAGAGACCAGATCCAGTCTATGGAGAACTATTACAAGGACCAGGTAGGACCAACACACGGCCCTCTTTTATATTAACACACACGCGTGCCTCACAGATGTAGTAGGAGAGTAAGACCAAGAAACGGCTTCTTGATCTTCTCTGTTCCTACATCTGAAAGAACGGGATAGCTGAAAGCTAATTCCACGCTGTTCTGCACTATTTCAGTTTTCATTGTTGGCTGAGACTCTCGCTATAGAGCGACAGGATATCCAAGTACGGAAGAAGGCCCAAGAAAAGGTAAATGCATGCTAATGTAGACACAATTTACTACATATGCCTGTACTTTGTCTGCAAATTTTGGGGAGATTTGAGATACTTGGCAAGTGAACTTATTCAGGGTTCAGCATGTGACTACTACGTCCTACAGTCTTGGGTCAGGATATTAAAGCGTTTCTCTCTGCAGGCCCTTCAGAAGATGAAGCGAGAGCTGCGCTCCAAGATGGAGAGGGAGATAGGCGAGCTGCAGAAGATTATCGTCCAGGACGACGACGACGACTACTTCCACGGCCTGGAGGTCCAAAGGTTACGGGGTCGCGTGCAGATGGCTTCCTTCCAGTACAACACCAGCTGTCAGCACTGACCCCGCTAACGAGCTAGCAATCTATAGCTACCTACCGCTAACTTTCCTTCGGCTGCTAAAAACAAACTCTAAAGTCTCTAAAACACACGGATCTGAGTCCTACTCCTCGATTGTTTTAAATACTTGATTATTTAAGAATGTTTAAAAAAAAAAAAAAAAAATGACTCCCTCACTGTGTATTTTGTGTGCTGTCGTTTTGATTTTGTCATGTGGTAAAGATGAGTAGTTTAGTAAATTGTCTTTCACAGCCAAACGGGACCATTGTGAAAATTGGATGCAACACTAATTATGAATGTCATGCCAGGACAAGATTTTTCCCCCTCTTCCTTTTAATGCTATGCAGGATATGTCTCCCGTACCGTTTTTAACAATGTTGAATGATTTATTTAAATGTACTGTAAATGCCCTGTTAGTCTGGTTTTTAGGTTATTGATCTAACCCGTTACGCTTTTTGAACACCAGAGAGCGCTGAAAGTTCCCTTTGCCACTAAACTACCATACTAATAAACAAATCAGACCTGTTTAAAAAGACATCCTAAGTTTACAAGGCCAAGTAGCATGAATGGGGCGGATTCATAATTAGGAAATGTACGCCTTTCCTATGCACTTCTCAGTAGTTGGTATTCAGACCGTATGGAGGCGTATAAGGACGGTTGTGGGCGTGGTTCAATAGGGCACACTGAATACATTTGAATTAAACCCCATGGGATATGATTTTCTATTTCTCTAAAACTATCCCTTTAAATAAGTTATCTTTTAATTTGAGTTTGATCAGCGCAAGCCTTGAATGTAGACTATGGAGAATGGTTCAGAATATAGAAAGATGGCCATGAAAACATGTGCATATTTGTCTCTGTTCAGTACCCATTATTTATTTCATGGAAAAATAGCCTTAAGGCACAAAAGGTAAAAGGTGGTTTGATTCATTCTGAATGTTGCCACATTCAGTTCATCAATGGTAATGTTGGAAGTCTATTGCCT
This sequence comes from Salvelinus namaycush, assembly GCF_016432855.1. Classification (NCBI taxonomy): domain Eukaryota; kingdom Metazoa; phylum Chordata; class Actinopteri; order Salmoniformes; family Salmonidae; genus Salvelinus; species Salvelinus namaycush. The sequence goes on along the minus strand of NC_052308.1, from coordinate 63,595,271 downwards.
ATATAATATAGAGAATTAGTAGGGTATAATACATATACCCTAATTGCCTGGATTGATCATGAAGCTGTGTGAGGGCAAGTGCAAAGTCTTCAAAGTAACAGTTTGAGCGCCATAATGATTAATAAGCCTATAGGTCCCGATTTTGATTTTTACTACAATTTGCATTTGTTAAATCAAATGATGTAATGGAATGATGCATATGTAGGGAACAAACATTAAACTGTCTGTTAAAATATTGCCCTACCAGGTTATTACTTATGGTCACTACCGATTGTGGCTTAGAATATTTAACATATGCTAATGTCTACAAATTAAATTGAAGGTAACAGGAATATGATGAAAACATTCTAGGGAGCACAAAAGGTTACATTTGACGCGACTTTCCTTGTCATCCAATTTGGTTTGCGTCTCGATCCCTACAAATTACAAGGCCATACTTTATTTTATCTATTTATTTTTATTTCACCTTTATTTAACCAGGTAGGCAAGTTGAGAACAAGTTCTCATTTACAATTGCGACCTGGCCAAGATAAAGCAAAGCAGTTCGACACATACAACAACACAGAGTTACACATGGAGTAAAACAAACATACAGTCAATAATACAGTAGAAAAATAAGTCTATAGACAATGTGAGCAAATGAGGTGAGATAAGGGAGGTGAAGGCAAAAAAAAGGCCATGGTGGCGAAGTAAATACAATATAGCAAGTAAAACACTGGAATGGTTGATTTGCAGTGTAAGAATGTGCAAAGTAGAGATAGAAATAATGGGGTGCAAAGTAGAGATAGAAATAATGGGGTGCAAAGGAGCAAAATAAATAAATAAATACAGTAGGGAAAGAGGTAGTTGTTTGGGCTAAATTATAGATGGGCTATGTACAGGTGCAGTAATCTGTGAGCTGCTCTGACAGCTGGTGCTTAAAGCTAGTGAGGGAGATAAGTGTTTCCAGTTTGAGATTTTTGTAGTTTGTTCCAGTCATTGGCAGCAGAGAACTGGAAGGAGAGGCAGCCAAAGGAAAAATTGGTTTTGGGGGTGACCAGAGAGATATACCTGCTGGAGCGCGTGCTACAGGTGGGTGCTGCTATGGTGACCAGCGAGCTGAGATAAGGGGGGACTTTACCTAGCAGGGTCTTGTAGATGACCTGGAGCCAGTGGGTTTGGCAACGAGTATGAAGCGAGGGCCAGCCAACGAGAGCGTACAGGTTGCAGTGGTGGGTAGTATATGGGGCTTTGGTGACAAAACAGATGGCACTGTGATAGACTGCATCCAATGTATTGAGTAGGGTATTGGAGGCTATTTTGTAAATGACCGCCGAAGTCGAGGATCGGTAGGATGGTCAGTTTTACAAGGGTATGATGAGTGAAGGATGCTTTGTTGCGAAATAGGAAGCCAATTCTAGATTTAACTTTTGATGTGAGTCTGGAAGGAAAGTTTACAGTCTAACCAGACACCTAGGTATTTGTAGTTGTCCACATATTCTAAGTCAGAACCGTCCAGAGGAGTGATGTTGGACGGGCGGGCAGGTGCAGGCAGCGATCGGTTGAAGAGCATGCATTTAGTTTTACTTGTATTTAAGAGCAATCGGAGGCCACGGAAGGAGAGTTGTATGGCATTGAAGCTCGTCTGGAGGGTTGTTAACACAGTGTCCAAAAGAATGGCCAGAAGTATACAGAATGGTGTCGTCTGCGTAGAGGTGGATCAGAGACTCACCAGCATGATGTATACAGAGAAGAGAGTCGGTCCAAGAATTGAACCCTGTGGCACCCCCATAGAGACTGCCAGAGACTCGGACAACAGGCCCTCCGATTTCACACACTGAACTCTATCAGAGAAGTAGTTGGTGAACCAGGCGAGGCAATCATTTGAGAAACCAAGGCTATCGAGTCTGCCGATGAGGATGTGGTGATTGACAGAGTCAAAAGCCTTGGCCAGGTCAATGAATACGGCTGCACAGTATTGTTTCTTATCGATGGCGGTTAAGATATCGTTTAGGACCTTGAGCGTGGCTGAGGTGCACCCATGACCAGCTCTGAAACCAGATTGCATAGTGGAGAAGTTATGGTGGGATTCGAAATGGTCGGTGATCTATCTGTTTGTTGACTTGGCTTTCGAAGACCTTAGAAAGGCAGGGTAGGATAGATATAGGTCTGTAGCAGTTTGGGTCAAGAGTGTCCCCCCCTTTGAAGAGGGGGATGACCGCAGCTGCTTTCCAATCTTTGGAATCTCAGACGACACGAAAGAGAGGTTGAACAGGCTAGTAATAGGGGTTGCAACAATTTCGGCAGATCATTTTAGAAAGAAAGGGTCCAGATTGTCTAGCCCGGCTGATTTGTAGGGGTCAAGATTTTGCAGCTCTTTCAGAACATCAGCTGACTGGATTTGGGAGAAGGAGAAATGGGGAAGGCTTGGGCGAGTTGCTGTGGGGGGTGTAGTGCTGTTGACCGGGGTAGGGGTAGCCAGGTCGAAAGCATAGCCAGCCGTAGAAAAATGCTTATTGAAATTCTCAATTATAGTGGATTTATCGGTGGTGACAGTGTTTCCTATCCTCTGTGCAGCGGGCACCTCCGAGGAGGTGTTCTTATTCTCCATGGACTTTACAGTGTCCCAGAACTTTTTTGAGTTTGTGTTGCAGGAAGCAAATTTCTGCTTGAAAAAACTAGCCTTGGCTTTTCTAACTGTCTGTGTATATTGGTTTCTAGCTTCCCTGAAAAGTTGCATATCACAGGGGCTGTTCGATGCTAATGCAGAACGCCATAGGATGTTTTTGTGTTGGTTAAGGGCAGTCAGGTCTGGAGAGAACCAAGGGCTATATCTGTTCCTGGTTCTAAATTTCTTGAATGGGGCATGCTTATTTAAGATGGTGAGGAAGGCATTTAAAAAAAATAACCAGGCATCCTCTACTGACGGGACAAGATCAATATCCTTCCAGGATACCCCGGCCAGGTCGATTAGAAAGGCCTGCTCGCTGAAGTGTTTCAGGGAGCGTTTGACAGTGATGAGTGGAGGTCGTTTGACCGCTGACCCATTACGGACGCAGGCAATGAGGCAGTGATCGCTGGGATCTTGGTTGAAAACAGCAGAGGTGTATTTAGAGGGCAAGTTGGTTAGGATGATATCTATGAGGGTGCCCGTGTTTACGGCTTTGGGGTGGTACCTACAACAACATACAATAAAGATTCTGCATAATAACACAGCATTTCATACTCCACTGTAGGAAAGGGGCATAAATAGCCCTGCCTGTCATGTCAGTCTCCTGCCATGACTAGATTCACATTAATCTCCAAGTAAAATAGATCTATAACAATGGTCATTTATCCTATATTTACAATCCCCTTATCCATAGGTCTTATATCAATTGATTTAATTAGGACATGGAGATTGTCATTTATATCAGAAAAATCAGTCGATTTTTCCACTTGAAACCAGCAAGTTCTCTTGACCATATTCATGGTTGCGTATAAAGGTGGTGGAATTAAATCTTCAGAATATGGACAAGCAGCCACAACTCCATTTTTTGGGATCTCCAACCTAAATGCCTACCTTGCTGTCACTGGCATTTCCCGCATGCTTAAATTCAAGATTAGAATACCATAGAAAGAAAAGTGCATTAAAATAGGAATAAAGTTCATTTTACCCACGCTAATCTCAAGTCTAAATTTCCCCTATATGAACAGACATTATGTAGGTGTGAGAACATCACTTGTCAGTGTCAAGGCCACTCGTTCCAGGGACCACACTGGTAGCTGATCGGTCCCTGGTACAGTGCACCGGTCTGAACTGACCAGGGCCGTTTCCCAAAAGCATGTTAAGGCTAAGTTCATGATGCTTTTGGGAAATGAGCCCTGGTGAAAGCCATCTTAAAGACCTTCCACTCCATTGTTTTCACCTGTCAAGTCTTTTCAAATCATTGCAGATGAATGGGAGATGAGAATGATTTTGAAATTGAGAGCCTACATGGTAAATAATTGACCCTCAAATTGTGTGCAACTTGTCTTACCAATTCCCTTCATTTTATGAGATCTAGGAAAGAAAAAAAGCACTTCATTCTATGAAACATTATGCTGTGATTTTCAAACAGCATAGAGTTTATTGCTTGTTTTCTGCAAGGGTACAAGAGGTTTATAATTTCCGCTTTTATTTTTCTTATTTACAGTGTCAGTTGAAGCTCACAGAGCAGCTGATGTGAAAAAACTATGAACACACTAATAAATACAACAGACTGAAAAATGAGAAATAAAAACATGTTAAAATTTCAGACAAAAGTTTAGCAAATTTAATCGGAAGAAAACTAATTTACACACACAATACTTACATACACATAGAATAAAGGAAAGTGGGTTTTACACCATGTGAGAAATTGCACCGGTCAGCGACTAAATGTCGCAGGGCTCGGCTGGCAAAGCATGCTACGAGAAGCAACAGTCCATATTGTCTGATCTATTATCCAGAAACAACTCCACCTCATAAGACTGAGTGAAAGTCAATTATGGTTAGACGTAGATAGCAGAAAACAGTACTGTGTGTGTGCATATCTATACGCGTATATATCTACATAAAAAGTCAATCAGTCCATTAACTATTTAGTAAATAGATGGAAGTTGCTGATTATAAACGGCAACACAAGTCTGCGTGTGCAAAAATGTCTTGGTTTTTTTATGCATTTTATTCATTTTCTGTAAAATTTAAAAAAGGTTGCTTGTGATCCACCACATGAACAATATCTTATACTGTACAAAAGCACAATTTCAGGATACTTGATAATTGTCTATCTGAAGAGAATCTGCTTCACCTTTGAACACACTGGGACTGGGTTTATTTTATTTTGCATGTACGCAGGTGAATACAGTCCATGGTCATAGTCCACGTCCATTGCTATTAAACAGGCAGTATTAAAAAAAAACATTCAACAGAACTTTTTCGCATGTCAACACACATTTTGCTCAGAAGGGACAAAATAATAGCAAATAAATATTGTTTAAAAAAAAGTCCATTCATGCAAGGGTTGTGGTAGAGGCTCTATTAGGGTTATGTCTAGATGGTATACAGCATGTCAAACGGTGATTTTTCTATGCATTTTAGCTAACCCTAACCTTGACCTAATTCTCATAACCTGCTACGTTAATTCTCCTAAACCTACAAAACGTCCATTTTGACAAAAGCTGTATCCCTTTTAGACAAAACCCTCTAGTAGGGAGAGCGCTCTAGTCCCAACCTCAGTCTCTTAGTGGCCAAAAGGTTAAAGGTTATGCACTCAGCTCTCATTCAAGGAGAGGGTCACGGATTTGACCTGACAACGGCTTCCATAACCAGAAGATACTCCCCCCTTTCACAAGTCAGCCTCACAAAGAAAGATGACTTCACCTGAGAATACAGAGGTCTGTGATAACACCAACATGCTAGCAAGTAAATGAATAGGAAGAGGAACAAGCCATATACAAAATAGGTATGTATTTGTACACATATATACTCAAAATTACAGGTAGATATACTTTTTTTTATCTGTATATTTCCGTTGAATGCTGTATGGTTGGAATAAAATGTGGAATATTCATTTTAACTTAATATGAAGAAAGCACGTCCTTTGTCGCCATTCCGTTTGTAAAGTGCTCTAGAGCGGCAACGGGAGAAAAAAAACATCCTGCCATCTTAGGTTGGATGTCACTCTGAAAACACCGACATCTTCCTTGAATTGCCTTCAACTAGCCTGGTCCCTGGGACAGAGTTCCACTCACTAGACAACGACCCACTTTGAGCATTTGATAAGGAATTTCAAATGGTGTGATTTATAGGTACAGTGTGCTATAATGATGTTTAGCGTTAAGTTCAACTCAGACTTTCACCAAAGCGCAACATGTCTACTCTGTGTAGCTGGACGGGGTTAGGTGTTCAGGTTAGCATGTCCATTAGCTTTTGATGTCAAGAGGTGGCAGGAAGTTAGCTGTGTGAGATTGTATTGGTCATCAGTAAGACCTAGTTTCTCCTGGTTAGCTCATGGTCAGGAAACCACCCCCCCCCTGGCCCTAGTCATCTACTCAGCGTGGACCTTCATATTTCTCTCTCCCAGACCAAAGCCAACATACCTTCTCTGAAATACTCTCGTTGCAGTCTGGACCTTGGTATTCGATCGCACCAGACGACCCACAACAAAAGAAATGTGCTTTCACGGAACGCACATACTAGGGACCAGAGTTTTCTTCGGTTAGGAAAAACTCCTGGTCCAACACAAAACTGGTTCTGTGGATTTCACCGTTATAATGACATACAAGCTATTACAAAAAGAAAACGAAAAAACAAAATAAAAGCTGTCATTCTCGCAGGGTTTCAAGGTCAGTAATCGTCACTCGTCTGTAGCAGCTGAAAAAGTGATATTTCTAAAAAAGGATGCGGTGAGAGAGGAGAGTGCTCCCGTGTGGTCTGCCTCTCAGTCGGTCTCCATATTGTCCTGGGGGACTGGGCACCGGAAAGGGGTGTGGTCACAATCCTCATGGGCGTGCCTGAACGTTGCAGGGTTCCCGTGGTGACAGCAGAGTCTATAGTCTTGCTGCGCTGACCGCACAAAATACACACACGCTGACACACACACTTCCCCACTGATGTGTCACTCATTCCACCGCAAAGCCACACGTCTCCTCGATGGCTGTCAGCAGCTTGTCGTACAGCTTGTCATAGTGCTCGTAGGCGGGAACGTCAATCCGGTTAAAGCTGGACAGAGAGGAAAGGGCAGAGAGGGAGAGAAAAGTACATTTTTAGTTTGAGTGGACAGTTTTGAAGCACCTTTATAACTTTCCCTATCGATGAACGAATGACATTTCATTTGTGTCAAATCACCAGTTGGCGAGCCATCCCGCACGGGATGAATTGACGCCAACAAACATTTCAATAATTCACTGTGATAATTCTATCTTTAAACTGTTCTACATACAAAACATTAACATTGGATTTGGACATGCATTTAAAACCGGTAATATCATACGAGTTGGGGGATTGGACACCCTTTTCATAGCATGTCTTCGCCTCATTGACAGGCCATTGTAATTAAGAATATGTTGTTAATTGACTAACCTGTATAAAAAGGTTAAATGTATGGAGTAGCAGTGTGTATCTGTGTGTCTAAGCGGAGCAGTGGTACTTTAACTGTACTCACCAGGTGTGGGCTTTGGGTAGATTGTTGGTGTTGGCATCGATCTGGTGGATGGTGAAGAGCCTTGGCCCCGCGGCACCTGGAGGGTCACACACACACACACACACACACACACACACAGAGAGAGAGAGAAAAAGAGAGTCAGCATAAATTCTCAGGCTGTCCATCATTATATTTCTCTACACAGACAGACAGTTCAGGACAGTTGACCAGTTGAACTCAGTGTTTAGAACGTGAACAAAACACAACACTGGGTGTATATTTTATATACTGTATATTTTCGTTCAGAAAGCCAGCTGGGTTGGCCTCAGACACTCACAGGCAGGCGCACACGCAGACACACAGACAGACGGGCACACGCACGGCTTGAACAGAAAGATCAACTCTCCAACACGCACACTCAGAAACACACACAGCTGCACTCTGAGGTCTTCTGTTCCCCCAGGGTTTCCTGTCTGTCTGGATTTAACCAAACCCACTGAGGTCGTCTACGACACTGTCATGAAGACGGGGTCACCTCAGGCAGTCTGAGAGACTCACAGTGTTTTCCACTAGCGTCGCCTGTCGGCTATATAACCAGTTAAAATCACTTTCAGCCCGGTACTTTCTCCACTTAAATTAATTAAGCTACTTATTTTTCTTTTTTACAATTCGCGAGACAGAAAATGTATTAAAAACATATTCTAGCAATCTATTGATAGGACAAGTGCCTGTCAGTCACAAGGAAGCCCTGCTCGTTTGATAATCTGCTGTCTGTCCCGCCTCCCGGTACCTGGGTGTCTGTGTTGTGTACACTGTGGTTGCAGTCAAATTTCTTTACACAGAGGGAGAGCGCCTGATGCTCTCATCGTCTATGAGTCCATTTGCACGTCTCATATAAATGTGGTAACGATGAGTCGAAATCCACTTAGCCTATTATTTCTGGGCACATTCATTTATTTTCTTTTGTGTGTTTCATATGCAGCCACAAAGTGCTAGAGCACAGTCTTACTGAGCCGTTCATTTGGCTCCCTAACTTGCATAGCGGTTAGGGAGATAAATGCAGATAAATGATGAAAACAATCGATGAAGATGGTGAATCCTATTCACTGCAGGCACAATTGGTAGGGTAGTGGAGCGATAGCCTCACTCTGCTCCAAAATATAATAAAAGAAAGGAGATTGAATTGTTTTAAAAGCTAATGACACTTAGTGACTTCAGAAAGAATTCACACTTTGGATGGTGTATCAATAAACCCAGTCATTACAAAGATACAGGCGTTCTTCCTAACTCAGTTGCCGGAGAGGAAGGAAACCGCTCAGGGATTTCACCATGAGGCCAATGGTGACTTTAAAACAGTTTAATGGCTGTGATAAGAGAAACCTGAGGATGGATCAACAACATTGCAGCTACTCCACAATATTAACCTAATTGACAGAGTGAAAAGGAGGAAGCCTGTACAGAATACAACATATTCCAAAACATGCATCCTGTTTGCAATAAGGCACTAAAGTAAAACTGCAAAAAATGTGGCAAAGAAATTTACTTTATGTCCTGATTACAAAGCGTTATGTTTGGGGCAAATCCAACATTTCTGAGTACCACTTCATATTTTCAAGAATGGTGGTGGCTGCATCATGTTATGGGTATACTTGTAATCAGCCAGAACTAGGGAGTCCTTGCCGATGCACAGGCAAGATGCTGGAGGAAAACCTGGTTCAGTCTGCTTTCTACCAGATACTGAGAGATGAACTCACCTTTCAGCAAGACAATAACCTAAAACAAGGCCAAATCTACACTGTAGTGGCTTACCAAGAAGACATTGAATGTTCCTGAGTGGCCTAGAAACAGTTCTTACTTAAATCGGCTTTAAAATCTATGGCTAGACTTGAAAATGGCTGTCTAGCAATGATCAACAACCAACTTGACAGAGCTTGAAGGATTTAAAAAAGAATGTAAAAAGTATTGTACAATCCAGGTGTGTAAAGCTCTTAGAGACATACCCAGAAAGACTCACAGCTATAATTGCTGCCAAAGATGCCTCCAAAAAGTATTGACTCAGGGGTGTGAATACTTATGTAAATGAGCTATTTCATTTTCCATAACTTAGCAGACATTTCTAAAAACATCTTATCACTTTGTCATTATCGGGTATTGTGTATAGATGGGTGAGAAAAAAATATAATTTAATCAATTTTGAATTCAGGCTGTAACAACAAAATGCGGAATAAGTCAAGGGGTATGAATACTTTCTGAAGGCACTGTAAACACACCACCCATTCTCCATCACCACCCCCCCCCCCCCCCCCCCCCCCCCCCCCAACACTTTACCTTGTAAAGCCTTGAATCCCTGCAGTGGGACTCTAGATGACCCGGTAACAAACTGCAGCAATCTGGCCCTCCTCTCCTCGTCGTAGGACTCCACGGCCTTCCAGAACCACTTGACCACGTTGCTGTCCGTGGTGCAGTGCTTCAGGCGCGTGTTGCTCTTCCAGTCTGCTATGTCGATCTTCCCCAGGCCACACACTATCAACTGGGGTAGGGAGGAGAGGGAAGAAAATTGTTGATTAGATGGTTTGAAGGGGTGTATATTCATGGGAAATAGTATGGTAGCTGTCACCTTTCATGTAATTTAAAAAGTACATCCCAAGGTCTCAGATTCATCTTGGAACCCCCCCCCCCCCCCCCATTCAGGATTCCCACACAAAGATGTATGCTCTTGAGAAATGATGTCATGTTTCCAGTAAGTGAATAATTTCTTTCCTAAACCATGTTATATGCAACTGTCTACATACCTCTAGTTCCTTCTCGTCAAAGGACTTGAGCAGGTGCTGGGGGATGACCTCGTTGAAGCCCTTCTGCAGGGCCAGGAACTGAGCCTCGATGCCGTGGAGGAACCTCCAGTTCACATACAGCCTATAGAGAGAGAGAAGGTAAGACTTAAGTCAATATAAGTCCATACAACATTGCAACATGTGAAACCCCCACAGCAGTTCAACCAAAACCAGGGCTGGGGGATAAGTCTTTTTGCTATGCTGGTAATCTTGGGTAGACAGAACCAAATTCAGATTTGTTCTGGGGGGGAGGGTTGAGATTTGGCCTAGTGCGAGAGGCGAAGTCCTTTTAAATCCCCGGCTATCTTTCCCGAAATTCGAAAGACGCCAGGTAACAACCATCTCCGCTTAATGGTGATTTGTCCAAATAATCAGTGACGCAAAAACCAGCTCACCAGAGGAATTATTCCTCTTAACCCTCATATCCCATACGTCCCAGACAGATGGAACTTCAGTTACGGATAGGGGAAGAGACTCTAGTGCTGCTGACTGGCTGGCATGCAGCTACTGTCTTGGTCGGACCAGGTCTCTCTTGAAAAATAGATTGTATCAATGAGACCAACCTGAATAAATGAAGGTTCAATCAAATCAAATTAAAAAAATTAACCCCATTGGTTGTCAGAGGAACGACGTCACTCCATCACAAGGTATGCTTCAGGTGTATACTTGAGACGTGTGTATCGTGTCGGCCGAGTGTGTGTGTATCGTGTCGGCCGCGCGTGTGTGTGTATTGTGTCGGCCGCGCGTGTGTGTGTGTGTGTGTATCGTGTCGGCCGCACGCGCGTGTGTGTATCGTGTCGGCCGCACGCGCGTGTGTGTATCGCGTCGGCCGCACGCGTGTGTGTGTATCGCGTCGGCCGCGCGCGTGTGTGTATCGTGTCGGCCGCGTGTGTGTATCGTGTCGGCCGTGTGTATGCGCGTGCGTGGGACCCAGGCGGCGGTCTCCTCCGTACCTGACATACTCCTTCTTGGTGTCCTCGGAGACAGAGACAGTCTTGCCGTTGGGCTTCAGTTCGTGCTGGATGATCTCTCCGTAGGCATTGTGCTCCACACAGAACGTATGGTCCAGCACCCCCGTGATGTCATTGTCCCTGGAGGGGGGAGAAGACGGACATGTTAGTTAGTAGTCGGACGTTTTAGGCTGTCTTGTCAACAGAGGGCGCTAGTGTTGACGGGAGAGTAGTTGGTTCATGGTGGGGTTGTTTTAGTGGCATTTCATGGACACAGAACAACCAACATGTCAGCTCAAGGTTGGCGTTTGTATTTTGTATACAACATCCACACGTGCAAACGCCAACATTACACATGCTATCCTGTGTGTATTAATATGTGTGGCTGTGCTTGTACAGCATGTATGTCTCCGGGTGTTCACGTGAGTTAAATTGTGTATAATTGTGTCTGTGTACAAGTGTCTGTATATGTATGCATCTGTGTGTGTTTGTGTGTAGATGTATGTATCAACGCTGTGTATGTGTCCAGGCCTAAACACTATATATACAAAAGTATGAGGACACCCCTTCAAATTAGTGGATTCAGCTATGTCAGCCACACCCGTCGCTGACAGGTGTATAAAATCGAGCACACAGCCGTGCAATCTCCATAGACAGACATTGGCAGTAGAATGGCATTACTGAAGAGCTCAGTGACATTCAATGTGGCACCGTCATAGGATGCCACCTTTCCAACAAGTCAGTTTGTCAAATTTCTGCGCTGCTAGAGCTGCCCGGGTCAACTGTAAGTGCTGTTATTGTGAAGTGGAAACGTCTAGGAGCAACAAGCTCACAGAGCGGGACCACAGAGTGCTGAAGCACACAGAGCGTAAAAATTGTCTGTCACTACCGTGTTCCAAACTGCCTCTAAAGCAACGCCAACGTCAGCACAAGAACTGTTCGTCGGGAGCTTCGTGAAACGGGTTTCCACGGCAGAGCAGCCACACACAAGCCTAAGATCACCATGCGCAATGCCAAGAGTGGGCTGGAGTGGTGTAGCTCGCCACCTTTGGACTCTGGTGCAGCCTTTATTGGACCTATATAAATTCTAGCTAGTTTTGAAGCACATTGTGCCCTTGAAACTAACATGTAACCCTGTAAAGCTATTTATTATCAAAGCTAAAATGTTGATATGAATCCCAGTCATTGAAATGGCAAAGTAATGTGTAGAATATCAGGTTTTTACATTGTGTAAAAAGCACTGTTTCTAACTGAGATGCATTACATTGAAAATTGTACACTGTCTGTCTAAGAATGTCAGTGACGTTCTGAGTGACACCATGCAAATCAGTCATTCGTTCATTGATCACCTGAAGAAGCTCTCTCTTTTCCATTCTTTCTGTGCCCCCAAATGTTTGGACATACTGGTAAAGTTAACAGGTTGTTCGCTAGCTAGCTAATGAGGTAACATGACTGAACAAGTCGTTTTAGAACGGCCCACGGTTTATGAACGTAAAATGCGTCCCGTCACTGGAGATGCTTCCAGCTGCAGCACCAAATGAGCAATAGAAGGAAAAACAGAGAGCTGGTAATGTGGGTCACAGCTTTTGAACAGTTTGCGCTTTTTTCTCTAGGGCACTCGGAAACAGCGGTACAGTGAAGCCTAATCATTACAACAATTATCATCTGCCAGTGTTTTTTTTCCTTCAAGGCGCACTGCTGCTCCCAAATTTAAATTCCAAGTCGCACAGCAAAATATTTAGGAGCATATGTGACCAAAGTGGTCATGCGTTAGAGCCCCTGTACATGTCGGTGTCTCCTACTCACAGGATCCAGACCAGGCTGTTGTGGAGGTCTGGGTCCACTGACTCCATGTCGTCCAGGGTGATGGGTTTCCCCAGCAGCTGTTTGTAGAAGGGCAGGGTGAAGCCCCCGTCTATGTAGTGGCCGTGGAACACCGCCATGCCCATGATACGACCCACAAAGTGGAAGTAGGACAGGTGCTCCTGGAGGAAAGGAAAGGAGAGATGAGTATTGAGGTTGGCCATCGATGCATATTTTTTGGTTATTGACGTGTTGATTGATTTTTTGGTTATAAAATAAAATATACAAATTGATTTTTTGGTTATAAAAGCGTGATATAAATGTAGCTTATCATCATTATTATACCGAGGTCCCTCCCCTCTGACTTTCTCATCCAATGGGCTTGAGAAGGTGGTGAGAGGAAACGAGGAATCAAGAAAACGTAATTGAGATTCTCCCCATGTCTACTCCTCCACCTCCTTCAGTCTACAAGAACCTCCATCTCTTAGGAATTCTGTTGGTGGCTCGTTCTCCTTCCTCCTCTCTGTTATTATGTGTCTCTCCCGATGTATCCATTGATTCCTCTAGTTCTCTCTCTCACCGGGTTGACGGCGCTGTCTGGGTTGATCTGCAGGGTGTAGATGTCGTCTCTGGAGTACTGGAACAGGCCGTAGTAGGGGTTCAACATCTCATGGGACAGCAGGTACAGCCACTCCCTGTACGACAGACAGACATCTTGTTAGTCACGTGACACCGGCATAATATAATCATTTTTTGGGGGGTTGCATGTGGCCACATGCCTCCAAAAATATTCTGTTTGATGTATCAAGTTTTTTGAATGTGAATTTCCACAGTGGTTGTTTCTTTCTGGACTACTGTCCAATGAGGAAAATAAAATATTTTGAAAAGGCAGAATTTTTGGTTGACCTCATGGTATTATTAAACAGTGTTTTAGCCTGGAGGTGTGGATGACTGCAGTACCTGGCCACTCCTCCGTAGTCCAGGCCCTCCTCTCCTCTGAACTTGACCATCAATCTCTTCCACAGGTCCTTGGGACGCATCTTCATCACCTGGCGGTACGACTCCTGCAACACAACAAACGAGAGCATGGGTATGTTAATCTTGGGTGTATTCACTAGGAACCAAAGGGAACCAAACGGGGAGGAACCTACCTGAACCAGTCCAATAGAAACTCTTGTTTTTGTTGTAAAACATTGCTACGGTTTGCACTAAGGAATACACCCCTAATCTTAAGATGTGCCAACCTGCAGGCCATTCAACTTGACCCTCAATCATGCTGTTTCTGTTCTAAACAGCGCTTGTTGTTTTATGCAGCAGTAAGAGCAACAGTGGATTACAATGTTCCGAATTCGAATTCCAACACTGATCATGTAAAGTAAAGTCTGTTTTTTTTTTTTTTTTTAAGTGGGGCAGAGAGTACAACAATATGCGGTCGACAATTTACCATTGTCATAATACTCCCTCAGATTAGTCAATTCACCATCCAGAACTGTTTGACAGCGCTGCACTCCTCTTTCTCGTTCTCTCTCTCTCCTGGTAGACTAGGACCTAGTGGTGCCTGGGAGAAACCAGCAGCACCAACACCATGACATCTGTGCCTGGGCAAGAGAGTGTATGTGTGAGAGGGCTTCATGTGCACTAGCTCCCTTTACATTACGTAAGGGCCTTCTCTCTCGCTCACTCCCTATTTTCTCTATCAGGGTCCAGAGTAACTCAGGAGGGCTGCCATCAAAAACAAACTCCTGCCACCACAGCACAGAGCTGTGAGGAGTGTTGCAACTCGGAAGGCAGCAAAGCACGGGAAGCAGGCTCGAGGAGAAGCAGGAGAGTGAAGCAAGGGTTATTAGTTAGGAAATTACAGTGCAATGGTCAACGGCGAACAATGCCATCAGTCCCTGTTGAAAACCAGAGTCAATCGCAGGCAGGGCGCGCACACACACATACACACGCGCTCGCTTTGCTTTCTCGCACATCGTTTCCCCCCTTGCCGTCACGTCCCAAGGATGAAGTCATCTTTTTTTCTTTGCTCAAATTGTACCGCCGAAAGATGTCCGTCCCAAAAACTTGCCACTAGGCCCCCCCCCCCCCCCCCCCCCCCCCTCTCCTTCTTCCCCCTACTTTTAACTGCTGAAATCATCCTGAAAGAATGCCTTGCCGTGGAAGAACAGATGATTGGAGGAGGAGAAAGAGGAAACTGTGGTGTTTGAAGGGGCCTTTTTCACGGCGAATCGTAACAAATTTGGGGGTATTACCGCTCAGTTGTCGTAGGCCTTCTCTTGCAGACTGTAAATGGATGCAAAGCCACCTATAAAATCGTACAGGTGTGCATATTTGTAAACTTGTAACAGAGTGTGTTATAGTATGTTTATATATTTTTTTCAGTATAAAGCGCTTGTTTGAGTTTTATGAGCATGCACAGTACTATTGCATGTGTCATTTTTACATTTATGCATTAGTGTGTGTACAAAACATTAAGAGCACCTGCTCTTTCCACGACAAAGTCTGCACCTCAATATTAGGAAGGTGTGTACAGCCTACTTTAAAATGTATGCTTGATTTGTGGTGGATGAGTGAGTTACGCCTCTCAACGTAAAGCACTACCTATATACATGCAAATGCAATCCATTACGATACAGTATAAATTAAGCCATCAATCACACACACACACACACACTTGGATAGGGTTTTCACACAGCGTCCCTCAGTTTACCTCAAAGATCTCCTCGCGGCAGACCTCGATGCGACAGTGTCCTGCCTGGGGCTGCTGATTGGACAGCTCCTGCCGGAGGATCTTGAGCTTCTGGACCAGGTCCCTCTTGTACTTGGGCACGGTGAGGCACTCGGCCTCCTCGGGGAGCTGGGCCGGGGACAACACCGGGACCTGCGGGGGGGCCTGCTGCTCCTTCAACTGGTTCGACTGACGACTACTGGGGAGGGAGACAAGCAAAAATGCTCAATGTTAAATAGTACAAGATTGCAATATGAAATCAAACAAAACAATTGTAACACATGGAATGAAATGATTAACACCATCTTTCTCTCTCTCTATTGAGTATTGTTTGTGGAGAATACGGTGTTAAAAGTGCATATATCTCAGCTCGCTGTAGACAGAGGGAGTTGTGGTCTGTCTGTGCCTTTTGCCCTCCGCCACCTCATTCTCTCCTTCCCTCTCATTTTAGGTGCTGGCAGACTAATTAAATACGCAGCCTTCGCTTTGTAAGACACCTCCGTTTCCTCTTTAAAGCCTCATAGTGCCTTCAAAGTGAAACTGGCGCCTTCGTTGGTGCCCTCTGCCACCCTGACCCTGGCTAACTGCGGCTGGGGCCACCGCTGCCCTGGCTCTGTACCCACGTCAATCTATGCCCGTACGGGATGGTTACACGCCTGGGTGGGCCTCGTAAAAACACAATTCACCCCCCCCCAAAAAGGGCCAGAGTTTCCAACAGGACAGTACTGTACAGAAGACGGAGTCCCTAATAAAAGGACCTACTGTGCAGTAGCAGTACAGTTGCGGCCAAGCAATGGTGGTTCACAGAGAGGAAGTTCTTTAAACCTGTGTCTGAGAGGGGAGGCCACAGGCAGAACAGAACATAGCCACCCAAACACCCACTCTCTCTCACACACACACACACACCCTCATTCACCCTGTCACTCCCTCATTCTTCAGGGGTGGAAAAAATAAAAAGCGTGTTATATTTGGCGTTCTCCAAAGTAAAATGGGCCCAGTGTTCCGCCGGTCCGTATCCCTGTATAATCAAGTCAGCTGGTATTTATTTTATTGGCAGTGTCGAGGCCCTTCCATGTCAAAGTGAGGGTAAGGCTCGGCTCGCAGGGCTGAAAACCCCTAGGAACAAACACACACGGAAAATAGGTCCTTAAACAAAATAGAATGAGTTTCTCTTGGCTCGGGTTGGGAAGCCCTTGAACCATATAATAAAACATAATTTGAGCATTTTCGTCGAGGGCGCGCAGGGTAATTAAAAATAAATGTCGGTATAGTTAGCCGTCTCGGGTTCCCGATTCGGAATGACCTCGGCATATTTCTAACTGTAAATATAGAAGTACAAGTGCGGCTCAGTCGAAAATCACTCTGGCGCGGAGACACACAAGGGGAGAGTCGAGGGTTCCTTTCCGTGACGAGCCTCGATGAAATACAACTATCCGGGTAGAAAGACAAACTTTCAAATTCAATCTAGGAGTATTATTGTTATTCCAAGGTAGAAGAACAAGGCGAGGAGAGAGCGAGCGATGCCAGAACAGGATTCACTGGACTAAATCGGTCACGATCATGAAGTTGGCACAGGTTTGGTACCGAGGTCCCAGCGAATCAAAAGCTCCTTTATTGAGCCGGGCACTGGAAGTACTACCTAGGTATAACCTCCCTCTCCCTGGCTCTTTACACTTCGCCTGAACAGTGGGGAGAAGGCCCGCCAAGGGTCGTCCAAGCGGCACTGCCGTGCTGACTACTACCCACAAAGGAGTGTGTGTTTGTTGCGCTGGAGCTCAACCCTCAATCACCAATCATCTACCCTGGCTCCGGAAAGGAGGGGAGACATTCCCATTGGCAGTGGATGGGAAGGGATGGCCAAGTTCTCCCTAAGGGAAGACAAGGGAAGTATTGCACTATATAGGGAATAGGATGTCAGCCAATCACTACCCTAGCACCACAAAGGTAGCTTTCACAAGCCTGGGGCTGCCTCCCTGTCTCACACTCACACAGAGCCCCCATAGACACTGACAATAACACTCTGCTTACAGACAGGATGTTTATAGTATTTAGGCTACATAAAATATGCCTATAAGCCACAAAGACACAAACAAAACATGACAGACTAAAAATACATAAAGACCCATCCAAAGGCCTTGACAATATAACGCTCTGTTTACAGACATGACGTTTACAGAATTTAAGTGACATAAAAAGGTGTCTATATGCCACACTGTGATACAAACAAAACATAAAACTTCAAATATATAAAGATTGCTTATAAAGACAGTTATGTTATTCATTCGCTCACCTTCATTTCACCAGGTAAGTTCGACGCCCCATTGCACACCAAATATAAACGACTCGCTTGATAAATATAACGCAGACATTGACGTAATGCTGCAGAAACAGAGAAGTTTAGTCAGGAACATACATGTGAGACAGACAGTGTGGCTGAGGGCAGACCACAGCAATGTGGATGTGTGAGACATGTCTAGCAGTCTTGGAACCAGCAACCAGCCAGTCAAATATAAACGGGTCGGTGCTGCGTTGACAGAACAGCAGGTAAATGCCACTCCATCCGATCATAGAAATTAATTTTTTCTCTATTCTAGCGATTATTTTTCTATCCCGCCGACCACCAAACCACTAGCAGTGGCCTAGTCTGTCTTCTCACAGTCTCTATGATTATCGGATTCAAATGAATTCATCTCGCCATCTTTCTACTCTTCTCCATTACTCTCATTTACTTCCTCTCCCTTTCCTCCACATCCAATCATACCTCTCTCTCACAAATCACATCTCATTCCACCCCTTACTATCCTACTCCTCTCCTTCTCTCGCTCTCTCTCCACTACAGGAGAGAGCGCGCGAAGGAGAGAGCGAGAGAGAGGCGGAGAAAGCGGAGAGCGGGAGAGAGAAGAAGAGCGAGAAGAGAGGAACCTCATTGCAGAACAGTAGTCTGCACTTTGGCGCATAAGTCACATTCCTCTCCTTCCACATCCTCCTTTCTCTCTCTCATTCTCTAAATCTCTCCCTCGCTCTGGTATACAACTATGCATTGAATTCCTTCCTTTCCAACTTATTTTCAACCCTGTAAAGTGTGACAACTTAGTGATATTTTCCTACCTTTGCCTTACATGGAATCAAATAATACTCTAAACCTCAATCAAAAACCAAAGGAACATTAAGTATGGGCTCCGTTACCGTTCTAAGGGTCACACACTGCAACACAGCATACTGTCACCACACTGTCTCTAACAGCGAGGTAACACTTATCGTGAGGTCATCATCAACAGCATGTCCTCTCTGACAAACTTAAATGGCCTGAGGAATCCCGGCGAAAAACATTTATCAAGCATGGGCCACGGCGGTTGTTGGGTGAAATATTCTGAAATCCTGGGGCTGATCGAAGACAGATGTGCTTCTGATGGCAGGCCAGGCCTGGCTGCAGCACCGCTAGGCTAGCTAGCTAATATGTTTTCCAGCAGCTTCAAGCAAAGCTTTCTGGGATGGGCCAGTAGGGGTGTTACTGGAGCCAGGGGAGACCTCAATGTTTGGAGGGGGTGACACACGCGCACACACACACACACAATCATAAACACATAATTGTGCAAACACACACACTCAATTCATAAACAGGGTTCACACACACTGGGTCCACCCTCCCGGTCCCAGATAGCTCACTCTCCTCCCCAGACAGTGTGAACATCTCCATCAGACACATCAGCTGCATCATCTGGTCTCACTTTGCCTGTTTACTTGCCTGTTGTCAGTCGGTACGGACTGTTTATAGTTCCGGCTGAGAACCAGACAGCAATCAAACAAGATGTCCGTGTTCTGCTAAGTGCCTTTAATACCCAATAAAACACAATTGTGCGAGTGACAACAAAGCAATAAAATAAAGAAAATGTTGCTTTCATAGAAGTGTGCTGACTGAGGGGGTGGAAGAAATGTTGTCTTCATAGAAGTGTGCTGACTGAGGGGGTGGAAGAAATGTTGTCTTCATAGAAGTGTGCTGACTGAGGGGGTGGAAGAAATGTTGTCTTCATAGAAGTGTGCTGACTGAGGGGGTAGAAGAAATGTTGTCTTCATAGAAGTGTGCTGACTGAGGGGGTGGAAGAAATGTTGTCTTCATAGAAGTGTGCTGACTGAGGGGGTAGAAGAAATGTTGCCGAATTGTAGCCTTGTTTAAATGGAATGTACACAAGTAGTCTGGGGGTTAAATTCCAGGGAGAGAGACAATTGGCTCTTGACTAACTGCCATCTGAGGAGAATAGTAACACACACAACCTGTGATCAGCACACACACACAGGTGCTTAAAACCATACTCGTATCTACTTACACAGCTATACAGACCGCTCTCTAACAGTCTTTTGTAAAAATACTAAACAGCACTAAAACACTAGAATACAATATAGTAGTGACTAGTGGTGTAACACACTTTGAGGTACAAGAAAGGCCTATACATAGCCAAAGCAGCTTCTTTCAGAGTGCTGCAAATCTTGCCCTCAAAAGGGAATAAGACAGTGTTGTGCATCAGCGTAACAGCAGACCTATAAGCTTGCTGCCAGCTCTTAGCAAACTGTTGGGAAAAAATTGTGTTGGACCAAATACAATGCTATTTCTCGGTAAACAAATTAACAACAGACTTTCAGCATGCTTATAGAGAAGGGCACTCAACATGTACTGCACTGACACAAATGACTGATGATTGGTTGAAAGAAATTGATAATAAGAAGATTGTGGGAGCTGTACTGTTAGATTTCAGTGCAGCCTTTGATATTATTGACCATAACCTGTTGTTGAAAAAACATAAGTGCTATGGCTTTTCAACCTCTGCTATATCGTGTATTCAGAGCCATCTACCTAATAGAACTCAAAGGGTTTTCTTTAATGGAAGCGTCTCTAATGTCAAACATGTAAAGTGTGGTGTGCCGCAGGGCAGCTCTCTAGGCCCTCTACTCTTTTCTATGTTTACCAATGACCTACCACTGGCATTAAACAAAGCATGTGTCTCCATGTATTCTGATGATACAACCATACACACATCAGCAACCACAGCTAATGAAGTCACTGAAACCCTTAACAAAGAATTACAGTCTGTTTTAGAATGGGTGGTCAGTAATAAACTGGTCCTGAACATCTCTAAAACTAAGAGCATTGTATTTGGTACAAATCATTCCTTAAGTGCTAGACCTCAGCAGAATCTGGTAATGAATGGTGTGGCTGTTGAGGGGACTAAATTACTTGGTGTTACCTTAGATTGTAAACTGTCATGGTCAAAACATATAGATTCAATGGTTGCAAAGATGGGGAGAGGTCTAGCCGTAATAAAGAGATGCTCTGCTTTTTTGACACCACACTCCAAAAAAGCAAGTTCTGCAGGCTCTAGTTTCGTCTAATCTTGATTATTGTCCAATTGTGTGGACCAGTGCTGCACGGACAGACCTAGTTAAGCCGCAGCTGGCCCAGAACAGAGCGGCACGTTTAGCTCTTAATTGTAATCTGAGGGCTAATATTAACACTATGCATGCCAGTCTCTCTTGGCTAAGAGTTGAGGAGAGACGGACTGCATCACTTCTTTTTATAAGAAACATTGTGTTGAAAATCCCAAATTGTTTGCATAGTCAACTTACACACAGCTCTGACACACACACTTATCCCACCAGACATGCCACCAGGGGTCTTTTCATAGTCCCCAAATCCAGAACAAATTCAAGGAAACTTACAGTATTATATAGAGCCCTTATTGCATGGAACTTCCTTCCATCTCATACTGCTCAAATAAACAGCAAACCTGGTTTCAAAAAACAGATAAAGCAACACCTCACGGCACACACGCCTCTCCCCTATTTGACCTAGATAGTTTGTGTGTATGCATTGACAATGTAGGCTACGTGTGCCTTTTTAAAAATGTATGTAGTTCTGTACTTGAGCTGTTCTTGTCTAATGATGTTCTGTATTACGTCATTCTGTATTATGTTTCATGTTTTGTGTGGAGTGGACCCCAGGAAGAGTAGCTGTTGCTTTTGCAACTGCTAATGGGGATCCTAATAAAATAACTAACACCAAACTCACAAAGTTAGCTCCACTACCGGGGGCCATTTTGACACATATGGATACTATTTGTGCCGAATGACCAGATGTTGATTTCACAAACACGCATCTCGTGCCAAGCGCCGTTATTGCAAAGGTTTCAACTGAGAATTCTTATAAAAAAAATGTTTTCTTACTAAAAGAAAAGGACACATTCTTTATGTAAGACCAGAAACACAAACTCCCTGTATCATAGCTTAGATTTACCTCGTTCCCAACTGGGTTTAGCTACTGCCCTTCACCTGCTCCCTCCGTGTCCACCTTACTATGTGCAAAGCAGCGTGGGTAATAGCGTGGTAACTGGACTGTTCCACTGAGGCGGACGGTACACGGCTGGTGTTTGAACAGCTGCTCAGAGGGGGGGGGGGGTACCGACATGCCCGCACAACACACACACACACCTGCTGGCTTACTGCAGAGAGAGGACTAGCCTAGCAGCATCTGATCCACATTACATTGAGTTTCCTCCGTAGTGGAATGGCTCCAGCCCTGACCCCAGATCCAGCCCAGAGGCCTTTCATGGCATACCTGAGGTTCAGCTGAGGCAGCGTGCTGACAGACTGTTTGCGCACAGACAGCCAGGAGTGTGTGTGCGCATGTTTAGGGAACCTGAATGGCATCTGAAAATCAACAGTGGCGAAGCTACACACACAGACGGCCCACCGGTAGGGTCACACGTCAGCATTTTTTTCAGTCTGCGTCTTACGCTGCTGTCGTGATGTCTGTGTGTGTATGTAAGTATGGTGAAAGGTTGCTGAGTTTGCACACACGTGTGTCTGGTTGAGGGGTGTGTGTCAGTGTTGTTGTTGTTTGTCACCCCTGAAGTGTGGTGTGTGTGTGTGTGTGTGTGTGTGTGTGTGTGTGTGTGTATGTATGTATGTATGTATGTATGTATGTATGTATGTATGTATGTATGTATGTATGTATGTATATATAGGGAGGAGGGTTACCTGAGGTTAGTGTTCTGGCTCTGGCTCTCCATGGCCACGCGGGAACTGTTTGGACCAGGGCCGTTTGGACTAGGGAGGAAAAGAGGGAGAGAGCAACAAACCAACAGTGATATAAAATGGGACAAAAATATTTGACGCCATCACACAGCAGATGGATTCACTAGCAGCAGGTAGAATGCTTCCTCTGCATTTTTGCTACCATGATATTTTACTGTGATCTAGAAAATAAGCAAACCCAGTGTTTTCAGCTACAAAGGCATAACCTCGGAGTAGACCACTAGATTAACAGTAAAGAGCCCAGCTCGAGTCTAAGGTCACAGCCTGAACGGTGACAGCGTTTGCACTCACTTGAGGACCAGGTGGAGGTTGGCGGAGAGGCGCGGGTCGGTGAACTGCGTGGTTCGGTTGTTGTGGTCCACAAAGTAGACGCGTCCCGTTGCCGTGTTGCGGATCTCCCAGCCTGGCGGCAGAGGACCCAGCTCCTCACAGTTGACGTTGCTCAGATCCCTGGGCATGAAAATAGGACCACAGGAGACCGTGAAGACAACTAAACCATAACCACGTAAACCCATCGCTCACTCAACCTAGGGTGCTAAAACAACAAGGGTATAACACAATGAGCATAATAATACAGTATTTACTACTATTATCATCATTATACTTTATTGAGTATTAATCATCTAGGTTAATGAGAGTATATTATCTTTTATAGTGTAAGAACCAGGCTATTATAGTACAAATCGACTTGTAAACAGTCACTGTTAGCCGTCTCTATTCTACCAGTTAGGTAGGATTATTGAGTGCAAATTGTATTTTCTAAGTACACAACAAATCTTTTCTCCAAGTATAAAAAGGACACCCCAGAGGCATTCCTAAATTCAACTCAAAAGAGTTGGATCGATCGCAAAACATCTGAGAAAACACTTGAATAAATTCCAAAAACTCCCTATCGGTCTCTACTCCCCCATAGACCTACATTCTTTTCTGTTGAAACCTAAAACCCTGAAGTGGGATGTTTTAACTGTCCACTAAGGACTCATCGCTAAAGCAGTCTGCACATGCCTGGCTACACTGTTTCATTACATAATGGGTGTTTGTAACTCGTTCTGGGCCAAATGACCATGATTCAAGGTTGAATCTTAAGGACATTGAATCTCTGAAGACCAAGACATTGATAAGTTCATTATTTGGGATAAATCGGTGTGCGTGTGTGTGTGTATTAGCACATCAATGAACAAGAAAAACTCAGGAGGTGAGGAAAGGTCAGGGTTCACAACCAGGGCGGCAGGTAGCCTAGTGGTTAGAGCGTTGGGCCAGTAACTGGAAGGTTGCTGGATCGAGCTGACAAGGTAAAAATCTGCCGTTCTGCCCATGAGCAAGGCAGCCCACTGTTCCTCGGGCGCCATGGATGTCGATTGGCAGCCCCCAGCACCTCTCTGATTCAGGGTGGTTGGATTAAATGCGCTGACATTTAACCCATTCAGTTGGACAAGAAAACAGACATTGAATGCTTTTATGACCCGGAAGACAAAAAGGTCTGTGAAAGGTCAATTGTCAAAGTTTAGTCAGTGTGAAGGAGAGAGAGCGAGAGAGGGAGTGACAGCGACAGATTGCTTTACGTATGGCTATTTTGACCCCTCATTATTGTTGTCAAAGTGCAAATTGTATTTTCTAAGTACACAACAAATCTTTTCTTCTTAAAAAAAGGACACCTCAGAGGCATTCAACTCAACGGAGTTGGATTGATCGCAAAACATCTGAGATGATAATAATATAATGTTAATAATATGTTAATATTGTAAATCTCCAAAGTAAGCTTTATTACCTCATGTCAATAAAGCAAATTGAATTGAGAGAGAGACAGACAGAGCGAGATGGAGGTGAGTGTGTGTGTGTTCATAGCAGTGTGTACCTGGGCACTCGAGGGTCGTGCCATGTGCTGACGCCCGTCTGGGTGTGGAGGAAGTACACCTGGCCCTGCTGCGTGGTTCTTTGCTCTGTAGGGGGGGGGGGGCACAAAGACAACGCCGTGAGAAAAGCGGAGGCAATCTTAAATGGCACACCCTTTTGTTCTTCAATTCTCTCAACTTAAACGGCACACAAATGAGTATTTATGTTCCAAACATCTGGACAGGACACCAGCGTGAACCACCCAGTATGAGTGCACTGACGGCGACAGGGCACCAGTGTGTGTGTGTGTGTGTGTGTGTGTGTGTGTGTGTGTGTGTGTGTGTGTGTGTGTGTGTGTGTGTGTGTGCCTCGTGCATGCACATGTAGTCCCTCATTCATCCCCATTAACGCCGATTTCCTTCCGACACCACAACACATATTCCACCCAGCTCTCTCACCTCGCACTCCCTCAGTTCCACCCAACTGGTCAGAGTCACTGACTGAGTCGAAGGAGAAAAATGCCCTCTGGCCTTAAGTGAGTCATCTCTGCCAACCTCTGCCAAGAATATTGGGCATTTTCAGGGGCATGGATCACCGCCATTCTAACTGAATGGCATTCATCACCACCATTATCATTTCCTTCACAGACTCTGGTTCAGTTCTTCTACAGAGCTCTGTGTTGAGCCTTGAGTTTATGCAGTTCAACACAGATGCCCAAGAGCTCTGCAGGAGATATACACTGAGTGTACAAAACATTCCAGGACATTGCCTATCATTTCACCTGGTCGGTCTATGATCCCTTACTGATGTCACTTGTTAAATCCACTTCAAAACAGATGAAGGGGAGGAGTCAGGTTAAAGGAGGATTTTTTTAAGCCTTCAGACATAGATGTGTATGTGTACCATTCAGAGGGTGACTGGGCAAGATGGAAAATGTAGGTGCCTTTGAACGAGGTATGGTAGCAGGTGCCAGGCGCACCGGTTTGTGTCAAGAACTACAACGTTGCTGAGTCTTTCACGCTCAACAGTTCCCCGTGTGTATCAAGAATGGTCCACCACCCAAAGGACATCCAGCCAACTTGACAACTGTTGGAAGCATTGGGGCCAGCATCCCTGTGGAACGCTTTCGACACCTTGTAGAGTCCCTGCCCCGACGAATGTTTGATATACTCCGTACATACTCATCATTTATGAACTTGCCAAGTTGTGTCGTATATTAAAATAGGAGGTAGAAAGAGAGGATGGGGAACTTCCACAGAACAGGGAGATTGTGGTGACTGGTGGGCTGGCGTTGTAAATCAGTGTTTTGCTACAGCATATTAAATAATGGTGCAATACACTCGACTGTTGACATCCGACATGTCAATGTTTTTAATTGTATCTGTCCCTATCAAATGAATCTCGTCCTCAGGCTAACCGCTACCATATATACAGAGAGAGAGAGAATTGGCTGGCGGATGAGACTACAAGCAAATAAGCTATTAAATACATCATTTAATTGTGTGTTGGTCTCTGGTTGTGAAAGTCAAACTGGTCCAACACTGTGCTTGAGGTGCTCGAAATAGCTGCAATCTATAGCAACAGCCTAGCAACCACCAGCCTGTAGTACTTAAATCATATTGCATAATGTATGTAATACGTTCCATCTGCATGTATAATGTATACAAGACTGAGGCTGTACAGAGTTGGGGTTGACCAAAA
This sequence comes from Salvelinus namaycush, assembly GCF_016432855.1. Lineage (NCBI taxonomy): Eukaryota > Metazoa > Chordata > Actinopteri > Salmoniformes > Salmonidae > Salvelinus > Salvelinus namaycush. The sequence goes on along the minus strand of NC_052308.1, from coordinate 63,569,215 downwards.
ACACCCAAATGAAAACCAGTTCCCCTCGAATGCACCCTTTCCTGTCCTCCACATGGGGGAAATGTTCTTTCGCTCCCTTCCCCTCAATCGCTCCCCCCCTCTTTGGCTCGCTCCCCCTCTCCGTCTCTCCTTTGTGGGAATATCACTCTGCACTGCGAGAACACTTTGGAGCGCTGGGAAGTGTTCATAAACATGGGGAAGAGAGGAGAAGAGGAGGGGTGAGGAGAGAAGAGGGGCCTTGAAAACACAGCCTGCGCTGATTGCAGCTGTCATGATGTGGTGCTGTGGGAAGAGGGAAGCTGAGAGAGGGAGGGAGGAAAGGAAGGAGAGAGAGGGAGGGACAGAGGGATCTAGAGAGACAGGGAGGGGGAGAGGGAAGGAGGGGTGAAGGCTGTGGTTGTAGCAGCAGGGAGATTGTTGTACTACCCTCTCAAAGGCTGATAACAAAGCCATGTTTGCCCTGGTATTACGCTGCTACAGTTGAAGTCGGAAGTTTACATACACCTTAGCCAAATACTTTTAAACTCAGTTTTTCACAATGCCTGACATTTAATCCAAGTAAAAATTCCCTGTTTTAGGTCAGTTAGGATCACCACTTTATTTTAAGAATGTGAAATATCAGAATAAAGGTAGAGAGAATGATTTATTTAAGCTATTTAACTAGCCTACTTGGTTAAATAAAGGTTAAATAAAAAATAAATAAAAATTCCCAGTGGGTCAGAAGTATACATACACTCAATTCGTATTTGGTAGCATTGCCTTTAAATGGTTTAACTTGGGTCAAACGTTTTGGGTAGCCTTCCACAAGCTTCCCACAATAAGTTGGGTGAATTTTGGCCCATTCCTCCTGACAGAGCTGGTGTAACAGTCAGGTTTGTAGGCTTCCTTGCTCGCACATGCTTTTTCAGTTCTGCCCACAAATGTTCTATAGGATTGAGGTCAGAGCTTTGTGATGGCCACTCCAATACCTTGACTTGTCCTTAAGCCATTTTGCCACAACTTTGGATGTATGCTTGGGGTCATTGTCCATTTGGAAAACCCATTTGGACCAAGCTTTAACTTCCTGACTGACGTCTTGAGATGTTGCTTCAATATATCCACATCATTTTCCTCATGATGCCATCTATTTTGTGAAGTGTACCAGTCCCACCTGCAGCAAAGCACCCCCACAACATGATGCTGCCACCCCCGTGCTTCACGGTTGGGATGGTGTTCTTCGGCTTGCAAGCATCCTCCTTTTTCCTCCAAACATAACGATGGTCATTATGGCCAAACAGTTCTATTTTTGTTTCATCAGACCAGAGGACATTTCTCCAAAAAAGTACGATCTTGTCCCTATGTGCAGTTGCAAACCACAGTCTGTTTTTTTTATGGCGGTTTTAGAGCATTGGCTTCTTCCTTGCTGAGCGGCCTTTCAGGTTATGTCCATATAAGACTCTAGGAGACAGAACACATCTCCTTCCTGAGCGGTATGACGGCTGCGTGGTCCCATGGTGTTTATACTTGCGTACTATTATTTGTACAGATGAACGTGGTTCCTTCAGGCGTTTGGAAAATGCTCCCAAGGATGAACCAGACTTGTGGAGGTCTACCATTTTTTTTTCGGAGGTCTTGGCTGAGTTCTTTTGATTTTCCCATGATGTCAAGCAAAAAGGCACTGAGTTTGAAAGTAGGCCTTGAAATACATCCACAATTGACTCAAATTATGTCAATTAGCCTATAGGAAGCTTCTAATGCCATGACATCATTTTCTGGAATTTTCCAAGCTGTTTAAAGGCACAGTCAACTTAGTGTATGCAAACTTCTGACCCACTAGAATTGTGATAGTGAATTATACGTGAAATAATCTGTCTGTAAACAATTGTTGGAAAAATGACTTGTGTCATGCACAAAGTAGATGTCCTAACCGACTTGCCAAAAATATAGTTTGTTAACAAGAAATTTGTGGAGTGGTTGAAAAACAAGTTTTAATGACTCCAACCTAGGTGTATGTAAACTTCCGACTTCAACTGTACATGGATACTGCAGGGTCCATGAATTCCTTTCATTGATAATTACAGTGTGTGCGTTCATGTGTGCGTACGTGTGTGTGTGTTCGTGTGACACTGTAGCTCTGAGTCAGGTCAGTTGAGGTGTGTATATGTAAGCATGTGACTGTGCTTACAGAAGCCTTTGGCACATCATGCTGGCTGAGTGAGCAAGCGTCTCTCTCTCTCTCTCCTCGATAATGAGTAACTGTACACATATCCCTTAGGTAGGTCAAGCAGAGGGTGTTGTGTGTCTCTGACTGCACCCCTGTCCTCTGCCCTCTCCATATCCCTTGGGTAGGTCATGCGGGTTTGTAGGCTAGTGTGTGTGTGTGTGTGTGTGTGTCTGTAACCACATCACCTGACCACCATATCCTCTAGGCAGGTCAGGCAGTGTGAAAATGAGTGTGTATACATTAGTTATGTGAACGTGTGTGTGTGTGTGTGTTAGTGTACATGTTTGTGTGCAGGTCTTTGTATGCCGGTATGTTTTTGTGTGCGTCTCACCATATCCCTCTGGCAGGTCCGGCGGGGTGTGGAGGTGGGTCCTGCTCATGTAGTTCCTGTGTCTCTGGGAGCGGACGCGTCTCTCTTGGACCCGCGGGTCACTGCCACTGCTGGGAAGCACACCGATGGCCGCCCCGTTGGGTGTCATGACCGGCGTGTTCTCATCCACCACACAGCTGAGGGGCCGCCCGGTGGGGCTGGAGTACTCAGACGCCGGCCTGGAAAGGGGGGGGGGGGGGACACACACAAAGGTTGAAATAATATCTAAGAAAGTGTGCACATTTGATGGGGTATTGTTTGTGTGTGTGTGTAAATGTGTGACGGCGTCAGACTGTTTGTCCCCCTGCCTGTGTGTGTGTCTCAGTGGCAGTCTAGTCCATGAGAGTGGCAGGAAAGCAACTGATAAGATGACTGGTCAAAGGGAGCGAGAAAAGGAGAGGAGACGAGAGCCCCCCCTCCACTCCCCCAGACCACTTTGTCTGGCCATCCAGGACCGCTGACGCCTTGGTTCTCCTTCGACAACCCCCCCCCCCCACCGCTTTAACCCCTGCCTCACCCACCTCCTCTCAACTAACCCAATCCCACAGCACACCCCTCCCGCTTAAAGAAAAATAGGAAGGCCAGCTCCAGAGGGGTCATTTATTTGTTTGCTTACTTCCCTATCGGCTCCACTGATACAGGGGCCAAGTAAGGAAGGCAACAGTTGTTCCAGGAGAAAGGTGGGCCAAGCCAAACCTGGCTGGCCCTATTTATGGGACTGAGCCTTTCAGGAAATTGATAGGAACTCACTCATTAGGCTGCCCAGTGACTGGTTTGTTTTCCTTTTACAATAGTGCATGGACGGCCAATTTTCTGGGGCAGCAAGGCACAATATACTACCAGACAAGCTTGAGGTTGTTGTTGTGGCATATAAGCAACGGCTTCCCTTAGGACTTAGATGGGAGAGGTTGGGTGCCCTTTTTAAGGGCAACGTAAGGAAGATAGACTAATAAACAGGCCAGAGGTGAAGAGGGAGGTTGATGATGTGTTGTATTATAAAGAATGTCTGGACAATTTATGTAAATTACAGATGATGGATTTGACCTTTGGTACTCAGTGTGTGAACAAACGGTCTGCTGGATGTTGGCTGTACTCCAGGGTCAGTAGCTTCCGAGGGAGATTCCATCTGGTGCAAAGGTAGGTGTGTGTATGTGTGTGTGTGTGTTGACGTACCGGGTGGGCCTCTCCCATTGCGTGGTGCGTGTGATGTGGTTAAGGTACTGGATCCGACCAGAGGCTGTTCTCCGCTCCTCCCAGCTGATTCAGACAGACGGACAGACACACAGGAAGATAGACACAGTGAGCAACAGACCAAGGAACAAGTATTTCCATATGCATTAGAATTGTTTTTATCCAACCAGATTCAATATGCCCCTATTCCAACCAGATTCAGATCAACGTTCAAGCTAAACCTTATACAATAACAAATAACTATCTCTACGTAAGAAAACGATGTAAATCTAATAGCTGATTTATGCTTGATCCGGCAATCCGGCTTGCAGAGGCCAAATCGAGCCCCTCACAAATTCTGTAACAACGCAGAGGGTTCCGTATAACATTGACATGACTGGTTGATGGTAGGTGGGGGCAGGATGTCCTGTATAAACACAAACTCACTTCCTTGACAACAGTTCTGCTCAACAGCTCTGCTACACAAAGTGAAATAAGTATGATTGCCCTGACTTAAAATCCTGTACGGCAAACACAGATGCCGGATTGGCCATGCAGAGCCTCTCTCATTGGATACACGCAAACTGGTACATAATGTAGCTTTAGTCTTAAGAAACATCCGGAAGCCTTACCCATCAGGTAAATCATTATCAAACAGACGGCTGCAGTCCACCACGGGGCCTCCTGTGCCGATACGGTCTCTGGACTGTAGACTCACTGGAGACAGGAGACAACAGCAGCAGTTAGACCAATATCATGCAATGCTGTATAACTAAGAATGAGATTATCCTAATCGTAACCTGACCAAGGGAAACTCTCGACCCTAGGTGAACTGGGGCTCAGAGTTCTTCCTGGTCAGGTCACAGTCTGGAAAAGATCTCCAACACTAAAAGCAGTGTGTGGTGAGCTAAACCCAGAGTACTGTGACACCGGATCCAGAGAGCCCCGTCTGTGTTGTGCAAACAGACTCCGTGGAAACCTAAGAGGTCAAAGGTGGTTTTACTTAGAAACGAGACACTCAGACAGTCATGGCTTTCCTTTCAGACAGTCCGATGATAGTGGCGAAACATCCACCAGACCTGTGGTTGTGTCAGACAGAACCACACCTCTGCTCCTCAGGCCAAAGTGTGTTTTTGTGTGTGTGTGTGCGTACTTGTGTGCGGTCCATAGCACTGCACAGATGTACTCACCAACTATCTGGCCTCTCACTGTGTCATTGTCATTGGGGCCCAGCTTGTTCAGGTCCAGTCTCTGATCTGTGGGGTTAGAAGAGAACAATTGAATGAGCAAAGAATAACTTATTATTCCCCAAGGGAATTTCTAAAGCTTAATGGAATTATATCTGTCTGGCCTTAGCATTGAGTAAGCACAAGACAAACACTGCTATTACAATACTGCTATGTCATCACCACAAGAGCAACATCATACCAGCCAGCAGCATACTACCCTGCATCCCACTGATGGCTTGCCTCTGAAGCTAAGCAGGGTTGGTCCCTGGATGGGAGACCAGATGCTGCTGGAAGTGGTGTTTGGAGGGACAGTAGGAGGCACTCTTTACCTCTGGTTTAAAAAAAGATCCCAGGGCAGTAATTGTGGACATTTCCATGTGTAGGGTGACATCTTTTGGAGGGGCGTTAAACTGGTGTCCTGACTCCCTGTGGTCACTAAAGATCCCATGGCACTTATCGTAAGAGTAGGGGTGTTAACCTGGCTAAATTCCCAATCTGGCCCTCAAACCATCATGTCCACCTAATCATCTCCAGTTTACAATTGGCTCATTCATCCCCCCTCCTCTCCCCTGTAACTATTCCCCAGCTTGTTGCTTTAAATAAGAATGCATTCTCAGTCAACTTACCTGGTAAAATAAGGGTTAAAACACAATCCTCATACAACATACCACTTTCCCTTCAAAACAAGAGGTGAAGAAAACGTGAATACCTTGGACGACAAGAGAAATATGAACAAATGACGACTAAGATAGTCAGAACACCACATCAAATCTGCCTACGAACAAGACCGTCAGCCAAAGGAAGGAGGCCTACACTAATAAAGGGGTCTCCATTTCACAGTGCAGGTTAAGCCCTGATCCCAGATCAGCCATAGCTGCTCTCCCTCTACTCATCCCAAAACATCCTAGACATATGTCAGCTCCTATTAGCTAACTCTTTGGTCTGGGTCAGGGGGAGCAGAAAGTGAGAGCACACCCTAGGTTGTTTCCAGACTACGGGAGACAGGTGGGGGTGGGGGGGTGTCTTCCTGACAGACAGCACTGTACTGTGGATTGGGGATCTGTTCCGGATACGTGTCTAGACTAAACAGGGACGGCCTAGGGGTTACAAGGCTGGAATAGTAAGCAGCTTTCAGAGGAGTAAAAAAAAGAGACTAAGTGAAACTGTATCCTGGCCCTGCAAACATCTGAGGTGCATTTAAAAAACTAAAGGAAAGGGCGACGGGGGGGGGGGGGGGGGGGGACAGGCTCAGACGAAAGGAAAGAGCAGGGGAATACAAAGGGTACGGGAACCAAATATACCACACAAAAAAAAGACACTGTCTACACAACATATGTAGGCTTAATTACCAGTGTATCAACAGTATACGTCTCTCTGTATACAAGTCTTGCCACCCAGACCGTGCATAGACGATATAACACTAAAATGATTGATCCATGTATACATTCTATACATACTGTCCACCATCACAGACGCACCAAAAGCAGTTTACATAAACTGTGGTAAAATAAAACAACAAAAAGTTTACAAATGGCAGGCCTCAGGATTCTAACTAGGACAAAGGGCTCTGAGGTTAGTGTCCGTGCGCGTGTGTGTGTGATGCTACAGTAAGTTGCAGTACAGGAAGTTGGAGAGCTGTACCGGGCCAGACTGTTAGGAAACGGCGCGGCAGCAGAAGAAGAAGAGGCCCCTAGAGACTGTGGTGGCTGGACCACAGACAGACAGGCAGGCGGGGGCAGGTTATGTGAGGACTGGTGCTTTGCGACAGCCTGTCTCCCTTGTTGTCCACTTGTTGTCCACATCAGCAGCATCTACCCATACTGACTGACTGGCTTCAGTGCCACACTGTCTGACTGACAAGTTCTAGAGGACTCTCACCACTTAGGGAGAAAACCGCTGAGTGGTATAGATAGTTATACAGATATACTATAGACGGAGGGTGAGGAAAGTAGGGCAGTTAGATGTACAATTAGGACTACATCACAGCATAGGCAATATACTGTAAGTGGAGACAGCTAGTTCACCAGCCTAGCTAGCATCTTTAACCGTTAACTGTAATAGCTTGGCTGAAAAGAGCAATGCTCTATACCTACGGTTGTTCACTGCTAAGGCTAGCAGTCGGGATGGGACCCAGTCTGAATGCAGCAGCTAACGGCTAACAAGCCAGGTAAAACAAAGGAAATAGACTTTCCAGTAAGTACTCATAAAGAAGCAGTCACTGCAAGAGTAGAAAAGGGAGACAGCACGTCTACTTCACATACAGTTAGTCTGTGTCTGAAGAGACAGCAGGCCGGGTGTGTGTGTGTGTGTGTGTGTGTGTGTTTCCCTTCACGCTAGAGGTGGAAACCCCAGGGAGTGTGTTTGAGCTGGCACCGCCAGGCATGGGCGAGACTCCCAACTCCCAGGAGCCCCCTATCCCGCTCTCGATGGCATCCGTCTCACCAGGCCAGGCAGCGCCAACAAGCTCCGTGCCCTAGCCAGCCAGACTGGCACCTGATACCCAGGGAGGGAGCGGGCAGAGCGGGGCAGCGACAGTGCCAGACTCCCAGATGGACGTCAATCAATAGGGTTTAATGGCAGGTGTGTGTGTGTGTGTGTGTGTATGTGTGTAATAGGGCCTTCTAGGCAGTGGGGCAGGACAGAAACCTGTCTTGCCTTTGATGTGGTCTATAAATCAGATCATGCGTTGCGTACTCGGAGTGGAATAATGATGAATCAAGGGGGGAATGTGTGTCTGGGTTTGAGTCATCGTTGGGAGGTTTTTTGCTGTCTCACACTAGACAGACCACCGCTAGACAGACACACACTGTGTAAAGCACATTCACATACATATTTGCTCAAATGTACACGGGCACAAATTAATTATTGCTCTAATACACGCTTGAACGCACACACACACTTACAACCGGTGTCTTTGAGGCGGTTGATGGCGTTGGAGAGAAGGCGTACACAGCCCAGGAAGCCGGCCCCCTGCTTCTTGTGAATCTTCTTGTGGTTCCACACACTGATGGTGATGGAGTCAGACTTCCCAATGTACCTGTGGATGATAGAGACACAGTCCCTTTAATATGAGTCACTAAATACATAAGACCAACCAATGTACCTGTGTGTGTGTGTGTGTGTGTGTATGTATGTGTGTGAATGTGAGCGAGGTAGTCGCTTTAATATGCATCTTATAAGATCTTTAAATTCATCGCTTATAACACTGAGTGGGCCTGTGTCTCATCAGTGTGCTTTTGGAGTGCCGAGTCATTATCCCAGGATAATAGCGAAGCTAATAGGGAGAGACATACATCTCACACACACCTGCACATACATACATACCGAAGAGGATGACCTACTAAAGAAACAAGTGTGTACACAAAGTCACATCACAGAACGTATGGAGGGGTTCTGAGGTCTAAATGACTCTGATTACAGTGTGCCAACTGTCCACGATGACGACGATGAAGCTGCTTGTCTGGCTATAAGGTCAGCCTAGTCATCATTAATCAGAGAGAGGAGAACCCCTCGTCTCCCCTCTCTCTCCTGCCCCACAGTCTCCCAGACAGACAGCACTTACAGTAACACACACACTGACTGGTCTAATTACAGCTTTCCCAACACTGCTGCCAACTCAGCCCTCCTTCATGGGTACGTATATATCATGAAGAGAAGGATTTCCAGGAGAAGGGTTTCCCAGAGCGCACATAGAAAATGCACATGGCCCATACTGCTAAAGTGAGTGGGAAGAGGTTGTCTAGTCAGTTTTCAAATTTGCTCACAGTGTCTCCTTTTGTCAATAGACAAGTCAGCTCAAATATCTGATACTAATATCACTGGCAACTGACGTCTGTGGACGATATAAATGCTGCCATTGAGGAGTATGTCTTTTTGCATAGTTCCGTCTTTAAAGGAGTGATGGACAGAAATGAAATAAAACTTTAATCTAAGCACATTAAATCTAATCTGTTTTTTTCTTCTTCATATTAAAAGCCTTGCATGCATTGTGGGTTGAAATGTCCACCTGCTGTCTGATCTAGATTTGGATAAAGGCTTCAAACCAAGCCACTCCACCTCTACACTGTGGTGGTAATGCATGGGCCAACAACATGATTTGGAGTGTGTGTGTGTTGCAAAACCAGGCTGGGTTTAAGGGGAAATGAGAGAGCAGACCAGACAGTGACCTAGCGTCTGGGGCTTTGAAAATGAGGACAGGTAAACACAATTTCCTCAGTCAAAATGACTTGAGGAAGACACACGTGTACACACACACACACCGTGATAAACACACGTTCACACACAAGCGCGCGCGCACACACGCATTTGTGAAACCATGTGCAGTCTGGCTTTGCAGGTAGAGCCCGTGATTAGAACAGTGCTTACCGCAGCAAATTAAGGAGGAGAAAAAAAACAGAGAGAGAGAAGAAAACCCACTTGTCCGTGCATACGGCTAAGTATAGCTATATGATAATACCACAGTATGGTAAGTAATACTTACAGAGCCTCAGTCTAGCTAGTCTGAAGAGCTTTTCATTTCCAGTGGGTGTAAGTAGGCCAATCAGATCTCGGATCAGTTTACTCTTCCAAATCCCTTACCTCATTAGGGTGGAACACTTAACCGGCCTTCGATTAGTTTCTAGGCTGATGATGCAACAAGTTAGCCAATTCACTGGTTTGTGACTAATGGTGACTGGTGAGCTGGGGTGGCACAATGGGAGACATCTAGTCATGCCATTTGGTGCCCAGTCACGCCAGTCTCCCAGCTCAGACTGGGTTAGAAGTAATGAGGCTAGATATAGACATCTAGACTAATCAACGGCCCAGACAGACGACACCGTCACACTTCCTCCCCTGGCGGCTGGCGAAACCAGCTCTGCCTTCTGGGATGACAGCGCGGCAGCCACCTGCTCTGGATTTCCTGGGCCGAGAGGGACGAGCGATTAGGGAACCGGGTAGGGAGAGAGAGGAGGCGGCTGGTGAGGAGGATAGCGTGGTCGGTGCAGTGAGAGGAGGAGTGTGAATAGGTTTTCACCAATCAAGGCCTCTGAAAAGTACAACCGTCAATTGTATCAATTAACTTCTCTATAGAAATATGAAATACCGCCTTCTACTGTATAAATCGATCAAGGGCTCTAACATACAGTATAAAGCTAAAATGGGTCACATATTCACCCACATTGGTTCCTACAGAGGGCAGTGACAGCGCTTACGGGCCTTGTGCTCTAAAACAACCCCGTTACTATTCATGACGTCTCTAGCTTGCCTAAGGGATGTACAGTGCATTAGCATCCCATTAGCATCCCATTGGGAGCTCCATCACCTGGCAGTCTCTAATGCAGCCTGCCCTGCTGCAGGCGCTAGACGCACCGAATATGAAAACAGAGCGAGGCAGAATGTATGCTCCTCAAGCTCCAAACACCGTCTGAACTAATACATGTTTTGACAGCCCTCTCTTTTCTGGTTCAATGGCCTCTGGCTGCAAACGTATAGCTACATAAGTTACGCTGTAAATTGCAAAATCAATGACTATTAGTGAAAACTGCAACGACAAAACTCAGCCTGTTTTGCAGTACACAAGCACTAGTCAATGGGTGTGTCACACACTCCTTGACTGTGCCCTATTTCTTCAAAGTGTACACTCATACACTCAACCCTATGCATTTCAAACCAAAAGCATTGGATTGGTGTATTTCGCACACCAGTACCTTCCATGAATGTGCACATAGGGCGGATGAAGGATGTATTCTGCAGTAACTGTAATGGTCTGTAGTCCAGAGGGCTACACTACAGTAGCAGACCCACAGAGAGGGGGCTGCTGGGTAGGCTGTGTGCTGAGCACTTAGCTTGGCCTGGTGTGGAGGGAGGTGTGGAGAGCAGTGGCAACCTGCCAGCCAACAGGCTGAGGCTGGGGCTGAAGGCTCCATCTGTAACTGTGCTACTTGTCATGTCAGCCATTTCCTGTGACAGAGCCCTGGGGTCAGGGGTCACTGGCAGGGGAGACTCCCCCAGGACCAGTGGAGAGGCGAGTGTTTGAAGACAAGCATGGCGGGGGGGGGCAGGTGTGCAAACACACACAGAAAAATAGACACAGCGAGAGATGGACAGAGACATCTACATGTGTGCGCAAAGCTAGCAAATATGTCTTCCCGCTGCAGTGCCAAACTTATGTTTTTTTGTTATTTTCTTTCTTGGGGACCTAATTGATGATGTAACTACATTCCCTGTATTATTCAATCTGTGCATAGTGGTTTGGTGCCAAGACACCCACATCTCTGCATAGTTTCCCAATGCTTTTGTAACACACACACACCCCCACACACCTCTCTCCCCATGTCTAGCTTTCTCCTCACCCGCTCCCTCCCTTTACATCCCTCTCCTGTAACGCATTGCCAGTAGGTCCTTTGGGTCCGGTGGCGATTACTCCCTAGAAGAGCATGTAAAGCTTGCTGCTCAACATTCACAACACATGGCTCATTTCAGTCCAAATATTCAGTCGGACAGTCGCAATGGTTAGACTAGAGTTGCGTCTGAAATGGCACCCTATTCACTATAAAGTGCACTACTTTTGACCAGGACTTTAGTCAAAAGTAGTGCGCTACATAGGGAACAGGGTGCCATTTCAGACTAGCCTTAGAGTGAGCGTGCAGCAGCCCAGTTAAAAGGCCTCAAATGGTTTATGGTGGGTGTTCCTGCACATTAGCACGGGAAGGGAGGGTAGCCTGCTGCATTCCTCGCACGCTTATCATAGCAGCACATGGAGACGCCACAGCTTAGTCAATGAAACCAGAACAGTGTGATAACGTTGAAAACCATAGTCAACATGGGAGGTTGCGTTAGCAGTTGTCTGTGGTTCTTTGGCATCCATTATATAAAGTGGTTTCTTCAGGAGATGACAGTGAGTTCAAACAATTCCAGACCCTAGTCCATACACACGCCAGACGTTCCTCCTGCGGACGAGGTTATGCTACTACTTCCTACTAGGCACTTTTGAAGATCTGAAAGGATAAATTCCACCTTGCTGAGACAAGCTGTAACTAGGAAGACATGGTGAACAAGGGTTTATAGGTCTACGGTGGTCCCCCAGTTTAGAGTCTTCCCTGGTGACTTACAGGTCGTAATGTTGGTTCCACTTGGGGTCCAGCGTGTTCCTCACGGTGTCCGTGGAGTGGCATTGCCCCGAGCCGTCCACCACCACTTTGGCAAAGGGGTCAGGCAGCCCTGTGGAGGAGGAGCCAAAATGGAGGATTGTATTCACAACTGTGGATGGCATAGAAACAATGGAGTCAATGGAACTATATTCACAGTATGGTTCATTTATCTAGCATGGAAAAAGTGTTGATATGAAATGGAGATTATATGTTGCAATTGGAGACAAAATGGAGGATGTGTGCCTGAATAAGTTTCTAGGTAACTGTATTCACAAGCTGATGGCATAGAAACAATGACTATGAACAGACCTAAATTCACATAATATTAATTATCTAACATGAAGAAATGTTATAGCTGAAATTGGATAGAAAACATGAGCTGGCGCACACCCAGAGAAAATTATTTTAATGTAAAAGGTGCTGACTAACGGCGAATAAACTTTAAGCTATAAAAATAAAGAGAGTCGCAAACTCTATATATAAACTCCCAGTAATTTATTGTGTAAATCACCAACGTTTCAGCATCACCGTGGATCCTTCAAGGTGATGCTGAAACGTTGGTGATTTACACAATAAATTACTGTGGAGTTTATATATAGAGTGTGCAACTCTTTTTATAGCTTATAGCTGAAATTGGAGCCAAAATGCAGGACATGCGCGTCAAAATGATAGTTTCTATTGAACTGCACTCAAATACAACAGCTGAGTCATAAGACGGCATACAAAACATTCATTGTCAACTGACCTTTATTTACACTCTGACTCATTCAGATAACATACATAGGAAATATTGTGTGTACATGTAGTTGTGCGAGCAGCTCAGAAGCATGTCTGTCCACGCCAGTCTATTAGACTCTTTGGAAATCTGTGCCGGTACACACACACTGCTACCGACCTAAGCAAGATCAACATATCCCGCCCGCGTCATGTATAGTATAAAGACTTGGAATGGATTGATAGACTAGAGTAATGATGTGTATTTCAGTTGAGCTTATTCAGTAGTATTTGGAAACGAAACGTTGTTGCCAACTATTCACATCGGAGAGTTACAATGTTGCAATCACTAGGCAGCCAACTGCATATAGGAAACAGAGTTCTCAATAAATCCACGTATATCACACGTGACACGACCTCGCGATAGTTCAAATTACAATAAACATAACATTTATTAACATCATCCAGGGGAACCGTATAGAGTGCGATATCATTTGAGCTTTGGAAACAAGTGCTCTCATAAATGCATGGTATGGGCCTCGTTTCACATTAGCATTGTAATAAGCTTCCTCGCAATGAACCAGCCTTAATACATTTTGATTTATTTACATATCGAATTTGATTGTTCAACATCAGTTTGACGATTTCTCATTTTGTGGCCGCCTAGCGGATCCTCTTTCCACTGCTGTGGTACTGATTTACAGCGGGAATGGGGAGTGGTGCGGCCCGGCCCAGTCATGACTAGAAGAGATCCAACTTTTGTCAAATTAAAGTCAAAAGTTGAATTGTTTTGTATTTTAGCTAACCCTAACTCTTTCCCTAACATTAACCTAATTTTCCCAACTTGCTACCAAAAGTCAAATCTGAAGTTAATTTGACAAAAACTGCCATGACCGACCGGCCGGCCCTGGTTTTAGTAGAAAGCCATGTTTAGTTAGTTATTAGGCTTACTTAAAATGTTCATGCCTAGGCTAAATTAAAAAGGCTAGATTGTATTTGAAGACAGCTGTGTTTTCCTATTTATTCATGAAAGTGTTCATACAAATAGCCTATAGGTCAGGTCGTTCGCAAATTATATTATACAAATATGATATTTTGAAGTTGTGTTTTACTGTGTAGGAGACTTGTTTTTCCTACACTAAATGTTTAAATCTTTCAAAAAAAAAATTTCATTGATGATTTATAGCAGGGATGAATATGCAACGGGTAATGTTTCGCTTTTCAATAAAACCTGTCACGTTGGTACAAGAACATTGTTGTACTTTATTTACAGGCTCTTTTATATTCTGTTAAGATGAATTACAATAATCTAAAATGTGATTTTGAGCCCCGTGGGTGGATGCCCTAATGAGTTACGCATATGGATGTCCGGGAAATTAAAATCTTGCCGGTCACGTTGTTCGGCACCAAATTTTCCTAACGGAAACTTGGTATGCATACATGCATACACACACACACACACACACACACACACGGACTGTGCTCCATAGAAATGGCATACTGTGTGTGACTATAGTTAGGAGTGTGTGTTGCTCCAGGCAATGATACCTCCCACAGGTCAAACTTGTTGAGTCACATTCAACCCTATGCCATACTGGCAGAGGAAGCAGGGACTTCCCTCTACAGGTGTGTGTGTGTGTGTGTGTGTGTGTGTGTGTGTGTGTGTGTGTGTGTGTGTGTGTGTGTGTGTGTGTGTGTGTGTGTGTGTGTGTGTGTGTGTGAGAGAGAGAGAGAGAGAGAGAGAGAATGCGTCATTTACAGGAAACTGTGCCTTAAAGCCCACAGTAATCCAATACATTCAAAGGAGATGTGCAACTGTAAAGCCTAAAGAATGTTCCAATTCACTCTCTTTACCAAAATCCTACACTATGATAATTAGCCTACGAAGAGGACGTACCTGTGCTTTGTGTTCCAGAGGTATTTATTTGTGGCGAGTATCTCCGTCTCGCCATGATATAAAACTACACCAGATCCTCTGGCATAAAGCCAATGTGAAGATAGTAAGATACAGAAACTCCACAGTTAACGACCGGGTAGCCTTTCACAGTCAGCCTAATGACCGAGTAACATTAAAATACTATTAAAACTACATTAATGGCTGCTCATCTGTGTCGGTCATAACAGCATGCGTCAGGCATTACTAGCTCATCACCGACGCTCTTCTACTTCATTGGATATCATCGGGGACCAGCGTCGATGTGCATCATGTGTTCTATCTTTAATCTGTATTCGTCAGCCAATACTTCAGGCAGACTGAGCTCCTATGGGACTCCATCTACTGAAGGCTTCAAAGCCAGTCAGCTAGCTGACAATCCCATCCCAATGCACGGGGGGAGGACAGAAATAGCACTGATACAAAAAAATTGGTTACTACTCACGGAAGAAGTCTTTCTTTGACAAGTTCTTCGCACACAGCACTGCAAGAGAAGAGAAGAAACGTTAGATGAGTAAAATGATCGGTGTGGTACAATGGAAGAGCAATATTATGGAGTTCTAAATACAACGCAAAGCAGCTGTGGGTGGGAAAAACCCTATGAGCTTACATATTAAATAAAACCAAAAGCACAAGAGACAGCATGTGGGTCAAATAGGGGCACTGTTAGACCTATATGACTAGGCAAAGTCCTGTTTAGGCCTACACAAATAGCCTAAGCTACACTCCATTTCAATCCTTCACTCCAGGTATTTGGAGTCTGACAGCTATTATGAAATGAGAACCAACTTTAGCTTGAAATCTGACCCCTGCCAGTACCTTGGATTCCTGCTCTGAATCCCAGACCTCTTTTGCGATAACCTCACTTTTGGATGGTGCTCCCTCAGAATGTTCAACAGCTCAATTATTGGAGGATTTCTGGCTTGGCTCTACTTTGTCGTCTTCATGGTTGCCCTGGGTAACCGCTGTTGTACGTCAGTCTGTCCGCCCATTACGAGCTAGCAGAGAGAGCAGTTAAAGAGGCTTCCCTTGTAAAATATTGAGCAGACAAGCATTCTTTCCAATACGGAGCGAATCCCTGAGGTAAGCATCGCAGCCAAGAGCCAACACACAATGGCTTCCAGAAGAGAAGCTAAGATGCGTTTCAGCAGCACTATGCCTAGCGCTCTCGCTCACGTACACAGTTCTCTCTACCATCTCTGTAAATCTCTCTCTCCCCTGGTGTAATAGGGTCCAGGTGAGCCAAAGTGGGCCAAAGTCATGAATGTCTTCCTAGTACTGCCAAGTTCTTATTGGGAGCAATAGAAACTCCGTAGGTTTGAGCAGTATACCGTATACTGGGGTATTTGGAAAAAGCCACCGGATGTTTTTCCAATACCGTCAACAAAAGTTTTTTAATAAATTGGAATATTTGTAGCTACTTAAGTAAATACCTGCAGTCAACTTGTGCAATATGTTAAGAGAAAAAGAACATTACGTTCTTCATTTCACCCGTCACAGTATTATGAAACTTACGGTACTCCCCAATCACATGGTGTTTGTTTACAAGCACACAATGACAAGAGACCGGAGCCTTCTGTGTCACTCACTGTTCTGCAGCATGCGCCAGGTGATCTAATTACAGTATGGAATTCACAACTAAATGTTTGCCAGCTAGATATCTTATAACTATTAGGTTAACTGTGCTAAATGCTCTGCAGTTCTGCATTTGGTTTGCTAATTTAGTAGCTAGTTAGCCAAGTGGTTAACTTCTTCCAAAATCAAGCATTCACTTGCTAACAGCAGAGAATCCCCTCCTGGATCAAGAGTCTTGCTGGATAATATTTAGTTAATTATATAGTTTAGGTCAGAAACTGTACAAAATGTTCGCACTGCGCTCGTTAGCATTCTCTATGGGATTTTACATTTACTTGTTAGCTTTGCTAACCTCTGGATTAGAGAGTATCAGTGGTGTTTGAAAACAGCACCCCTTGTGTTCAGTGCCAATATTACAGAATATCCCAGTATGGCACAAGGTCGGTATGAAGGTATGACAATCTGGATACGGCCCAAGCCTAAAACTACATGACACACACACACAGGCTACACTAAGTTCTACCCCCCCATCCCCTCCCAGCAGCCAGATAGCAGGCTACTACCCAGCCAGGCCCCTACAGATTAGCCAGAGGAGTGGAAAGCCATTCCAAGGAGATGTTTCTGGACCCTGGAGGTACCCAGTTGGCCGGTCTCATCAAGACCACTGGTGCTGATTGGGGGATATTAGGGGTGGAACAGTGGAGCAATGGAGGGGGGGGGGGGAAGGGAATGTTGAGGTAAGGGTGTAGCAGCCCCAGCGTAGTCTAGGAGTCTGACCTCCATGACTTCTTAGCTCACCACAAGCCTGGAGGAGTCTGGACCAGAGTCTGACCCAGACAGATAGATAGATGACCCTGGAGAATATGAGGACACAAAATGGAGGAGGGGTGTCTGGGTCTCCTTCCATCATATCACTGCTGTGTCTCAGTGTCTAGGCTACTTTCCTATGCCCACAGGTGAAATGTAACAGTCGAGATGAGAGATAGTACTTCATTAATCCACAAGGGGAAATGATCGTCAAGGTATCCAACCTGTCTGGTATCCAACACCACAAAAAACGATTGACTCAGAAACACATGACTAGACTACACACGTACAACAATTGCCTACCTAAATTAGCGTAACTAAAACTCTCCCCATACTGACAAGAGACAGGAAAGGTATTTTCCCTTGCAGGCGCTGGGAGGACAGACTGGGGGGGGTATCCTTTACACAGGCGGTCCTGGGGAATGCACTGCTCTCAAAGCCCACCTCATTACTCAAAGCTGTGGTATGCACTCATTCTCAATGTCTGCAGTGTCTGTCACGACACACACTCATTTCAACGTCCCACAGACTCAACGGTCATTATTTATGCAGGGTGAGGAGTAGGGAGCAGGTGATGGGGCACTTTCCATTCCCATACCGCAACACACACACACACACACACACACACTAGTTCTGGATGAGGTCAGAGAGTTGGTGGTTTGTGTGATTCTGTCTGTTTAGGGAAAGAAGAAAAGTGATAGCAGGGTGGGTAGTGGAACCAGTCTCACCATGGAGTTATGTATGGAGGCTGGGGGGGAAGTGCACTAAGCACTGACAGCGTCATGATACTGCCAGGAAAAGCCAGTCTGTCACATACACTGTCACACTTACCAGTCCCCAACAGACAGACTGCTGGGCCAGACAACACACACACGTCCCGGAGACGACGTGAAAATTGATTACACTCAAGAATGTCGAGAGAGGAAAAGACAGCCACCAAAATACCACAGAAATGACACAGGGAAGCACGAAGCAAGGAAGTTACGGCTCAAATCACGCCCGTTTAATCCGGAGACCAGGACAGCGACCAAAATTACACAGCCAATCGAACAGAATCACAACATCATGACACAGACAATCACAACACAAACCAATTTACACCGCGAAGACTAACAATCAGCTCGTCAGGGGAAATTACATAGTGAGAGCCGACAGTTTGGCTGTGAGCCAAGAACACAAGACAGACTAAACTGATCCTGCAGTTTGGCTGTGAGCCAAGAACACAAGACAGACTAAACTGATCCTGCAGGGACCAAATGGACATGCTGTCAGGATGAAATGAGGAGAAAACGAGTATCATAAGAGGTCACAGTCTTGGCTAAAGCAAGTGTAGGCTTATATACTGAAAATGGATTTGTGATTTTAAACGCTAGCAACATGCTGTCAAAAGCTGATTCTAAGGAACACAAAATCCCACGAATTTCACAGTCAAATTGCTAAAAAAAAATATTAAAATAGCTTAGCCTTAGTGAATTAATCAGTCACTGTAAAGGTTAGTGACAGGCTGGATAGCCAGATCCTTAGAGTGCCCCTAACCACTGATACAGGGTAAGATATTTGTTCATTCCCGTAATGTTAAGGTTAGGATTATGACCTGGTTAAGGTTAGGATTACTCAGTGAAATCTCAGTGGGACATGTCACAGTCATAACCCATGGAGATGGAACTCGGGAGGTCGTAACCCATGGAGACCTGATCAACCCTGCGCCCTTCCATTCACCACACCGTAATAAAGTCGGTACCAGTAGATCTCCTTTTACCCTAATACTAATGGAGAAAATGGGATTACCAGCGCCCTGCTCCAATGTCTGACCATGCTAAAATAAAAGCCTCTTTTCACCGATCACCACATCATTGACTTCCCAGATGCACTGTTACCGGGCAGAATTGGCCACAAAGCTGGATGAAGGGGATGTTATGTGAGAAGTGAAAGGGAACGCCAAAATTCAAGAATTTCTCTTATGTGAGCGGCTTCTCATCAAATATGGATACCATTTAGAATTTCTAGAATTTGAAAACGGGAGACAGCAGACACGATTCTTGTCGAGAACATTAATTCAGATGAATGCTGAAGTTCTGCCTTTGAAGAGGCCTATACCTCCCCATCATCTTCCAGACGTAAACACCAAGTTTAGTTTTTGTGGAACCCTGCCGAGTAGAGCAATCATAGGGTGTCAAGGCGTGTACTTCCATGCCTCTGAAAGCAACTGTGCATGCCAAGGGGATATCTTGATTGTGTAAGTGTGTGTCCACTCCACACACACACACACACACCTCTGATAATAGTGTGAAGGCCTAGATAACATATGGCACTACGGACCACCCTCATGAGAGCCGTGCTGTGAGAGACTTCAAGCCTCTTAAACTCCATTTGACCTCTCTGGGTGAAGCTACACTCAGACAGAATACGTATCTAACATGCAAAGATGTTATGGAAGCGTCTAGATAGGAGAGGAAGTAGCACTCACACTGTCTTTAACACTAGACAGCTGTCTGTTGCTTCTCCTTCACACCAACATGCTGCATTATTAATAAACTGGTGAACTTTTCACCCCCGAAACTAAGCCATCCCCAATTCCACAGTTCAGTTGAACTTTTCAACCCGGGATGGTTTACGTTTTCTGGAAAGTAATCTCAGCGATTGACTTCATAGGCAACACTTTTTGATAATGAGTGGGGATACAGAATTAAATGGCGTGATCGGGGGTGGGAAACGTCAAGATGACAACCTGTCTGTACCGTAGCCTACAGGTCTATTGCCTAATACATTAGATATTATTTGAAGAAATTAATCAACATCTATTTCAAAATAGGCGGCGGAAGAAATGGCAGCAGTTTTACGGGCGCCCAACCAATTGTGCTATTATGTGTTTGTTTTTTTTGCAACTTATTTTTTACATAATATTTCTGCAACCGTATCTTATGGCACTAAAAGAGCTTCTGGATATCAGGACAGCGATCACTCACCTCAGATTAGATAAATATTTTTTCGTCAACAAGCAAGACGCACAGGACATTCTCCAAACACCCGACAGGGCCAACATCCCTGTTATTTGTAAGAGGAACCGACACAGGTACAGAGGACAAAGAGCCGGATACCTGGTCAGGACCCGGAAAAAGCGAGTGGGAAAGCTGCCGTTACCGTCAATACTACTCGCCAACGTGCAATTACTGGACAATAAACTAGACGAGGTATGATCACGAATATCCTAACAGGACATCAAAAACTTAATATACTATGTTTCACGGAATCGTGGCTGAATGACGACATGGATATTCAGCTAGTGGGATATACGCTGCATCAGCAAGATAGAACAGCACACTCCGGTAAGACGAGGGGGCGGCGGTCTGTGCATATTTGTAAACAGTTGGTGCACGAAATCTAAGGACGTCTCTAGATTTTGCTCGCCTGAAGTAGAGTATATTGTGATAAATTGCAGGCCACACTACCTGCCTAGAGAGTTTTCAGCTATACTTTTCGTGGCTGTTTATTTACCACCACAGACAGATGCTGGCACTAAGACCACACTCAGTCAGCTGTATAAGGAAATAAGCAAACAGGAAACCACTCACCCGGCACAGCTAGTGGCCGGACAATTTAATGCAGGGAAACTTAAATCAGTTCTACCAAATTTCTATCAACATGTTAAATGTGTAACCAGAGGGGGAAAAAAATTCTAGATCACCAGTACTCCACACACAGAGACGCATACAAAGCTCTCCCTCGCCCTCCATTTGGTAAATCCGACCACAACTCTATCCTTCTGATTCCTGCTTACAAGCTAAAATTAAAGCAGGAAGCACCAGTGACTCGGTCTATAAAAAAGTGGTCAGATGAAGCAGGACTGTTTTGCTATCACAGACTGGAACATGTTCCGGGATTCTTCCGATGGCATTGAGGAGTACACCACATCAGTCACTGGCTTTATCAATAAGTACATCGAGGACGTCGTCCCCACAGTGACTGTACGTACATACTCCAACCAGAAGCCATGGATTACAGGCAACATTCGCACGGAACTAAAGGGTAGAGCTGCCGCTTTCAAGGTGCGGGACTCTAACCCGGAAGCTTACAAGAAATCCTGCTATGCCCTGCGACAAACCATCAAACAGGCAAAGCGTCAATACAGGGCTAAGATTGAATCATACTACACAGGCTCCGACGCTCATCTTATGTGACAGGGCTTGCAAACTATTACAGACTACAAAGGGAAGCACAGCCGCGAGCTGCCCAGTGACACGAGCCTACCAGACGAGCTTAATGACTTCTATGCTCGCTTCGAGGCAAGCAACACTGAGGCATGCATGAGAGCATCAGCTGTTCCGGACGACTGTGTAATCACACTCTCCGTAGCCGACGTGTGTAAGACCTTTAAACAGATCAACATACACAAGGCTGCGGGACCAGACGGATTACCAGGACGTGTGCTCCGGGCATGTGCTGACCAACTGGCAGGTGCCTTCACTGACATTTTCAACATGTCCCTGATTGAGTCTGTAATACCAACATGTTTCAAGCAGGCCACCATAGTCCCTGTGCCCAAGAACACAAAGGCAACCTGCCTAAATGACTACAGACCCGTAGCACTCACGTCCGTAGCCATGAAGTGCTTTGAAAGGTTGGTAATGGCATACATCAACAACCCCTCTTTTTACCCTAATACTCTGTTTATCATATATGCATAGTCACTTTAACCATATCTACATGTACATGCTACTCAATCAGCCTGACTAGCCGGTGTCTGTACGTAGCCTTGCTACTTTTATAGCCTCGCTACTGTATATAGCATGTCTTTTTACTGTTGTTTTATTTCTTTACATACCTATTGTTCACCTAATACCTTTTTTTGCACTATTGGTTAGAGCCGGTAAGTAAGCATTTCACTGTAAGGTCTACACCTGTTGCATTCGGCGCACGTGACAAATAAACGTTGATCTGATTTGAGCATTAGGTAGACAGCTATGTATTTTACAAAACAGAATAGGCTGCAGCTTCCATGGGTTAAAGCAGCGTTTCCCAAACTCAGTTCTCGTTTTGGGTTTTGCCCTAGCACTACACAGCTGACTCAAATCAAAGCTTGATGATTAGTTTATTATTTGAATCAGATGTGTAATGCTATGACAAAAAAATAAAACATGCAACCCTTGGGGTCCCAAGGACCAAGTTTGGGAAACTGAGGTGACCACTTCTCAGCCCAGCCTGAGGACCAAGCGTTCTCAGATGTTGACCTGGGAAACAGGGGTCAGTGGAGCCTCTTGTAAACACAGAACCTGCTGACAGCCCATGTCAAACTAGCAGGAATCCTCTTTATAAGCCTTTTCTGAAGGGGATACCCTGAAGATCACGATTCCCCAACCCTCTCCTTCACATTTTTTGTTTTTAACCTAAACTGGCACATCCGATTCAATTAGTCAACTAATCATCAAGCCTTTGACTAATTGAAACAGGTGTGCCAGTTTAGGGTTAAAACAAACATTTGAAACATCTGGGGGGCCCAAGGAGAGGGTTTGGAAACCCTGCTGTAGATGGTCACTCTTAAAAACGTGATTTATGCTTGATCCGGAAATGCAGTGCGGAGGCTCCGTACGGAGGGTTTGACGCAACCACCATAATGTTTGCACATGTTTGACTAGGCCTACCTCCTGGCCAAACCAGTAAAGAGAGGGTTAACAACGTTATCTCCAACTGAGGGTGAGGAGGCAAGAGACAGTGGCCACAATGCACTGTCCACACACTGAGACATCACCATCCATCACAGAGGTCAACCCAGAGCTCCTCTCCCCTCCATTATGAGTTATACCTGAGGGCCACGTCACTGCAGGCAGACCGTCATCCGACTACTTACTCAGAGTATTGAAGTAGCCAAGGTCATTGATCTCACCGTCTGAAACAATAGCCATTGTGGATGGTGGATGTGGACCTTAGCTCTGGATGAGGGCTAAAGGGTCATTATAGGGCCAGGAGTGTTTCCTGAACAGCCTGACCACGAAAAGCTCTGTCCCTCTGGCAGACACAGGTCAGAAATTCTCCCTCTGTCTCTTTGCTGACAGTGTACCTCACTATAAGCTTTTTGAAGTCGAGTGGGGACCATATGTTGCAATAAGCCGATTCAAAAAAAAGGGACACATCCACATTGCACAGTGGAATAATGTTCAAACAGCCTTGTAGGACATCTGTGTTGTCCAACATGATGAAATGTGGATAAGTGAGTTCAATGAGGGAACTAACTACAATCACCCCAGGCCTCTTAAATTCTGATTATGGTATGATGAAACCATACCGGGCTAAACCACCATGAGCCAAAGGTTTGTGGCTGCCTGGTAGCTGGGGGAGATTGCGTGACTGGACAAGTCTCCCACAGTCAACTAGGCCATTTCTGGTCCATTTGTTCACATTAGAATACAATTGCTGGCGGGCTGAGAAGGGATTGCAGTGAAGCGATTGTAGCCGAAGGGGCCTATCAGCCTCCAAAGAGGCCTTATTGTTGGTAGAGCAATGCCTAGATAGTAGAGCCTCAAACCATGAGAGGACTGCTTATAGTATTGAAGTGACTTCATCCCTGCAGTCAGCATTCTAAAAATCCCATCATCCAGTTGAGGAGCAACAACATACAAGTTATTTTTATGCCTAATGCATGCTTTCTAAATGATTTATGCTAACAAAACTCTGCTTGTAGGCTATTTCAATTTCAGTCCAGTTCAAGTAGGCCTATTGGCTGTGCCATTTTACATCCTCTAGCTCTTGGTGTGACTAGACACTGTCAAACGTAATCCCATACAGTGTGTCCATAGAGGGCTGACATTGAGAAAATTGCACCATATTGACAGTCTGCATCTGGATGGACAAGTAAAATGTGCTCTAGGGAAGCTTTTAGAGTATTGTCTTTTCAAACTATCAAAGAAAAATATTGTGTAAGAAAGACTGTCAACAATTTTAAACATTTCAATTACACAAAATTCTTGCAACCAATAGAATGTCATATACAGTTGAAGTCGGAAGTTTACATACACTTAGGTTGGAGTCATTAAAACTCGTTTTTCAACCACTCCACAAATTTCTTGTTAACAAACTATAGTTTTGGCAAGTCGGTTAAGACATCTACTTTGTGCATGACACAAGTCATTTTTCCAACAATTGTTTACAGACAGATTATTTCACTGTATCACAATTCTAGTGGGTCAGAAGTTTGCATACACTAAGTTGACTGTGCCTTTAATCAGCTTGGAAAATTCCAGAAAATGATGTCATGGCTTTAGAAGCTTCTGATAGGCTAATTGACATCATTTGAGTCAATTGGAGGTGTACCTGTGGATGTATTTCAAGGCCTGCCTTCAAACTCAGTGCCTCTTTGCTTGACATCATGGGAAAATCAAAAGTAATCAGCCAAGACCTCAGGAAGAAAAAAAATGGTAGACCTCCACAAGTCTGATTCATCCTTGGGAGCAACTTCCAAACACCTGAAGGTACCACGTTCATCTGTACTAACAGTAGTACGCAAGTATAAACACCATGGGACCACGCAGCCGTCATACCGCTCAGGAAGGAGACGCGTTCTTTCTCCTAGAGATGAACGTACTTTGGTGCGAAAAGTGCAAACCAATCCCAGAACAGCAAAGGACCTTGTGAAGATCCTTAATTAAGGAAACAGGTACAAAAGTATGTATATCCACAGTAAAACGAGTCCTATATGGACATAACCTGAAAGGCCGCTCCGCAAGGAAGAAGCAACTGCTCTAAAACTGCCATAAAATAGCCAGACTACAGTTTGCAACTGCACATAGGGACAAGATCGTACTTTTTGGATTAATGTCCTCTGGTCTAATGAAACAAAAATAGAACTGTTTGGCCATAATGACCATCGTTATGTTTGGAGGAAAAAGGGGGAGGCTTGCAAGCCGAAGAACACCATCCCAGCCGTGAAGCACGGGGGTGGCAGCATCATGTTGTCGGGGTGCTTTGCTGCAGGAGGGACTGGTGCACTTCACAAAATAGATGGCATCATGAGGTAGTAAAATTATGTGGATATATTGAAGCAACATCTCAAGACATCAGTCAGGAAGTTAAAGCTTGGTCGCAAATGGGTTTTCCAAATGGACAATGACCCCAAGCATACTTCCAAAGTTGTGGCAAATTGGCTTAAGGACAACAAAGTCAAGGTATTGGAGTGGCCATCACAAAGCCCTGACCTCAATCCCATAGAAAATGTGTGGGCAGATAAAGCATGTGTGAGCAAGGAGGCCTACAAACCTGACTCAGTTACACCAGCTCTGTCAGGAGGAATGGGCCAAAATTCCCCCAACTTATTGTGGGAAGCTTGCGGAAGGCTACCCAAAACATTTGACCCAAGTTAAACAATTTAAAGGCAATGCTACCAAATACTAATTGAATGTATGTAAACTTCTGACCCACTGGGAATGTGATGAAAAAATACAAGCTGAAATAAATAACTCTACTATTATTCTGACATTTCACATTCTTAAAATAAAGTGGTGATCCTAACTGACCTAAGACAGGGAATTTTTACTAGGATTAAATGTCAGGAATTGTGAAAAACTGAGTTTACATGTATTTGGCTAAGGTGTATAAACTTCTGACTTCACATGTATATGGGGGATACAAACATCCCAGCTCTACAGATTTTGCTGCGAAGAGATCATTTGTTTTGGAAAATTAGATCATTTGTTTTGGTACTGTTCATATGTAGCTTGTTTTTGGTCGCAGGTTCAGGAATGGCTGAAAAATGTTAACATTTACCTGGAGCTAACTCTGCAAATAGCACTGCTGGGTGATTAGAAAAGTCATACCGTCAACCGATCAATAATACTCTTAGCAAAACAATGTATCTTTAATTTACAATCTGTAGAAACTATCAGAATAGAAAGGTTCAGAACTTTTGTGAAACATAACAGCACAGTTGAAAAATATATGGCAAATATAAATCAAAACTGGATGGTGTTCAGAGATAGATTGGAGGGGTTAAGTGGTGCTGAAGGGTGGGTCTAAAAATAAGAAAACTAAATGTAAAATATACTGTGAACGTAAAATGTATATAGGTATAGAACTTTTGTGAAACAACACAGTTGGAAAATATACAGTAAATTTGGACACACTTACTCATTCGAGGGTTTTTCTTAAGTTTTTGCTATTTCTACATTGTAGAATAATAGTGAAGACATCAACATTATGTAATAACACATATGGAATCATGTAGTAACCCAAAAAAAAGTGTTATATCAAAATATATTTTATACTTTAGATTCTTCAAAGTAGCCACCTTTTGCCTTGATTACAGCTTTGCACACTCTTGGCATTCTCTCAACCAGCTTCATGAGGTAGTCACCTGGAATGCATTTCAGTTAACAGGTGTGCCTTGTTAAGTTAATTAGTGGAATATCTTTCCTTTAATATAGACTTGGTATTTTACCAAATAGGGCTTTCTTCTGTATACCACAACTACCTTGTCACAACACAACTGATTGGCTCAAATGCATTAAAGAAGTTAAGAAATTCACACAAAAAAATATATATAGTGGATTGCATTGATGAAGGCACAATCTGCAGTATTAAAGCTGATCTACCCACAAAAAAAGGGGGAAAAAGAAATTAAAAAAGGACAGTGAACACAACATTGTTTCCCACGTGAATCGCAAACTTGCGTTTCCATCCCTCAGCTCTCTACTGCCATGCTAAATTACATAAATTCGCACATTAGCTTCTATAAATGTTGTGGCGGTACTAAATATTAGCACGGTCAATACACTGCGGCTAAGAAGCTGTTTAGAAGGAAGTTTTCTACTTTGGGGCACGGAAGCATGAAACATTGCAGGAATTGCCAGCAACATGAATAGCCTATAAGCTAGGCTAAGTGCAGTAAAATGTAGCCTAGCCTAACTTAATGAAAGGCAAAGTAACAATTCAAATTACATTAGAATGTTATTTTATTCCTATATGGAATGATGTTAATGAAAAATGAAAAGCTGAAATGTCTTGAATCAACCCCTTTGTTATGGCAAGCCTAAATACGTTAAGGTGTAAAAATGTGCTTAACAAGTCTAATAATAAATTGCATGGACTCACTCTGTGTGCAATAATAGTGTTTGACATGATTTTTGAATGACTACCTTATCTCTGTACCCCACACATATAATTATCTGTAAAGTCGCTCAGTCAACCAAAGACCAAGGAGGTTTTCCAATGCCTCGCAAAGAAGGGCACCTACTGGTAGACGGGTAAAAATGTCAAAAGCAGACACTGAATATCCCTTTGAGCATGGTGAAGTTATTAATTAGACTTTGGATGGTGTATTAATACACCAAGTCACTACAAAGATATAGGTGTCCTTCCTAACTCATTTGCCGGAGAGGACGGAGAAATCTCAGGGATTTCCCCATGAGGCCAATGGTGACTTTAAAACAGGTGCAGAGTTTAATGGCTGTGCTATGAGAAAACTGAGGATGGATCAACAACATTGTAGTTACTCCACAATACTAACCTAATTGACAGAGTGAAAGGGAGCCTGTACAGAATACAAATATTTCAAAACATGCATCCTGTTTGCAACAAGGCACTAAAGTAATACTGCAAAAAATGTGGCAAGACAATTCACTTTTTGTCCTGAATACAAAGTGTTATTGTATTTGCCCCAAACTCCATATTTTCAAACATAGTGGTGGCTGCATCATGTTAAGGGCATGCTTGTAATCGTTAAGGACTGGGGAGTTTTTCAGGATAAAAAGAAACATAATGGAGCTAAGCACCGGTAGAATCCTAGAGGAAAACCTGGTTCAGTCTGCTTTCCACCAGACACTGGGAGTTGAACTCACCTTTCAGCAGGACAATAACAAGGCCAAATCTACACAAGGCCAAATCTACACTGGAATGGCTTACCAAGAGGACAGTGAATGTTCCCGAGTGGCCAAGTTAGTTTTGACTTAAATCTACTTGAAAATCTATGGCACTAGCAATGATGAAAACTATGACAGAGGTTGAAGAATTTAGATTTTTTTTTGTTGAAAATGTTGCACAATCCAGGTGTGGAAAGCTCTTAGACTTACCCAGAAATACTCACAGCTGTAATCGATGACAAAGGTGCTTCGGCAAAGTATTGAATCAGGGGTGTGAATACTTATGTTAATTAGATATTTCTGAATTTCTTTTCAATCATTTGCACACATTTCTAAAAACATTTTCATTTTGTCATTATGGGGTATTGTGTGTAGATAGGCGAGAGACAATTATTTCATCCATTTTTAATTCAGGCTGTAACATAATGTGGAATAAGTCAAGGCGTATGAATACTTTCTGAAGGCACTGTATGTGGAATCTTTACAGCCATCTATACAGTCAGACATTACCCTGTCAACTCAACTGTATATTAGCATAATGAGACAGAACACTGACCCAACGTTAGTTCAGCTATTGACCCCCCTTGGATTGGGATAAGCTGAATGTTCTAGACTTATAGTCTGAAGAGCTTTGGCGACACTGACCACAGTGTGAAAAGACTATGACAACGTGGGCTGGGATGGAAAACTACTGAGAAGGGGGAAGGACAGGCTGCTTGAGGAAGCAGGGGGGGGTGAAAACCAGGGAGAAAAGAGTCAACGGATGGATTCCCAGCTAGTTTAGGTCATAAGTCAAAATGAGTGCGTGTATGCAGTTGCCAAGAGACAGACACACCTCACCCACCTCCCTGCAATGGGCTCTGTATTATGACCCAGGCCATGCTTTGCTGTCGAACAAGACTCTCCCCTAACACACCACCCACGTTGCAAACCTCATTACCGACAGACAGGGCCTGTAGACGCCCATCAGTCACCTCTGTCCTGTTTGGACTCCTGTTTCAGCCCCACACTGTCTCATTCACAGCATTGTGCCAGTACAAACAAAAGGCTTCCCCTTCACCACGGCTCCCTCCCTGGCCTGTCTGCTTTCAGTGGAGAAACGTATGGCATGTATGTATGGAGTTTAGGGTAGTAAACTGACCAAGCCGCTAGAACAATCCGGGACGTCTACACACAAACTGATGCGGAGGACATCAAACAAGAGTTCTTATCTACAGCACACTTCCTTTGGCCAGCCATTACTCCCTCCATCCCTCTGCCTCCCAGCTCTGCGAATGCTCAGGATGCCAATTATGTCATCCATTAAATAGCCCCTCCTCAGCCATGGCTCCCTGCTCCAGTTGACACTCCCCTCATCAGCGCCCAGACGCTAACCTGAAATCTGGAGAGGAACGCAGAGCAGCGCTGCCACTCACAACAAGCTGGCATGCTGCCTGACAAACGGGAGAACGGAGGGAGGGAGGGTTTGTTTATTGGGAGAGTAGAGGAGAGAGGGAGGGAGCGAGCAAGAGGGAGCTAGGCTAGTGTAAATACAGAGTATTACAGAATACGCTCAGTAGCAGAAGTATGCTAGCTGAGGTAAAATAATAGATACTAAATTAGAGCTCCATCATTTGTACTTTCCAAATGAATGTTTCATGGTGCGCCTGATGAATAATATGGTCTAGCCTAACTAGAAATGTATCAATCACGTGCCAACAAGAGCGCGTTGTGGTTGTCTAAAAATGAAGAGGATATGACGCTCTTTGGAATGCTGCTCTACCTGTGACCAATGACAAAGTCATTTCCTGCGGGGCCTCTCCGGTTGAGGCTCTGCCTGGCTGAAGCTACGGGAGGGAGAGCCTCACAGATACACGACTCAGGGTTCGACCAACCCTGCTATTCTTCCTTGACCTGGAACTGTGTCAGAAAGAGAGTGGACAGGAAGAGAGTGGATGTGTGCGCGTGTCGGCGTCTGTCCTACTGTGCACGTTTGCAGTCTGTAAGAACACCATACGTGTTGTACGTGCAGACACCGTAGTTCTCCCTGCACGCATCCACTTGACTTCCCATTTTTCCCATGATATCAACATAACCCCTAAAGCAGGAGCGGCTGGGGAGGAAAGGAGGGAGGTTCGGGAATAGCGCCGGTCGCATCACGTCGGCTTATATACATTTCATCTCGTTTGGGCCTTTCCAAACCAAACAGTCTGACTTTTCATCAATCCCCAGGCGTGCACACACACAGACCCATACACACCCACACACACAGGCCCATACACACCCGCACACACAGCAGCCCATACACACCCGCACACACAGTGGCCCATACAGAGACGATGAATCATTTCCCATCTGGCGCTGCGGATCTGCCCAAGGAACGGCGGAAGAGGAAGAAAGAAGAGGAGGAGAAGAGGAGGACCTCGCCCTGGGAAATGGATGCGCCAGTATTTCAATTCAAAACCCCTATGACAGGGATGAGCCACTTTGGGGTTGGAGGAAGACCGCTGAAGCGGAAGCTCCGTTAAGGGGACTTAGTGTGTTAATAAATGCACTTCGTGAAAATGTGGCCGGGGAGGAATCTGTGGACACATACTGTATCAACTAAGCCTATATAGTAGATTGAGCTGAGATGAGGGGTATGGGTGAGCCATGAGAGTGCGAGACGAGAGTTAGTTTACATGGCTTCCGGGCGATTTTAGGGACACATATCAAGTCTCTCTAGAATGGAGGAGGGGGAGCCGTGAGAGTGCTAGATGAGAGACAACTTTCGCCTGAGAGGAAGAAGTGCACTGGCAGTAACATCACATCTAGCTCATCATTCACGCTAATGATAACGTGTGTGGGTTATGGGCCGCATGGATGGATGTTCTGGCAGACTGGCACACAACGGCGGGGAACAGATTCTCGCCACCAGCTCACATGATGTATACCTCCCCCCCCTTGACAATATGGCAGTGGAACTGGTGGGAGGGTGTTACAGCACTTTGTGCTTCTATTACGGATGAGCCCACTCTCGTCTGACATCCGTCATCATCATCAACGTTAAGATGGGTGGAAAAACAGAGAGAAAGAGAGAGCGAACGAGACAGAGCGTGAGCGACGGAGAGCTTGCGAGCCATCACACACACACACACAGAGAGAGCGCGCGAGAGAGCCACGCAGAGCGCGCGCAGAGAGAGCCACGCAGAGCGCGCGCGCAGAGAGAGCCACGCGCAGAGAGAGCCACGCAGAGCGCGCGCAGAGAGAGCCACGCAGAGCGCGCGCAGAGAGAGCCACGTGCAGAGAGAGCCACGCAGAGCGCGCGCAGAGAGAGCGCGCGCGCAGAGAGAGCGCGCGCGCAGAGAGAGCGAGCGCGCGCGCGCAGAGAGAGCGAGCGCGCGCGCGCAGAGAGAGCGAGCGCGCGCGCAGAGCGAGCGAGCGAGCGCGCGCAGAGAGAGAGAGCGAGAGAGCGCAGAGAGAGCGAGCGAGCGCGCGCAGAGAGAGAGAGCGCGCGCGCAGAGAGAGAGCGCAGAGAGAGCGAGCGAGCGCGCGCAGAGAGAGCCACGCAGAGAGAGCCACGCAGAGAGAGCCACGCAGAGAGAGCCACGCAGAGAGAGCCACGCAGAGAGAGCCACGCAGAGAGAGCCACGCAGAGAGAGCCACGCAGAGAGCGCGAGAGAGAGCCACGCAGAGAGCGCGAGAGAGAGCCACGCAGAGAGCGCGAGAGAGAGCCACGCAGAGAGCGCGAGAGAGAGCCACGCAGAGAGCGCGAGAGAGAGCCACGCAGAGAGCGCGAGAGAGAGCCACGCAGAGAGCGCGAGAGAGAGCCACGCAGAGAGCGCGAGAGAGAGCCACGCAGAGAGCGCGAGAGAGAGCCACGCAGAGAGCGCGAGAGAGAGCCACGCAGAGAGCGCGAGAGAGAGCCACGCAGAGAGCGCGAGAGAGAGCCACGCAGAGAGCGCGAGAGAGAGCCACGCAGAGAGCGCGAGAGAGCCACGCAGAGAGCGCGAGAGAGCCACACAGTGAGCGCGAGAGAGCCACACAGTGAGCGCGAGAGAGCCACACAGAGAGCGCGAGAGAAAAGGAAAGAGAAAGACAGCACAGCCTGTCATGTTCTCTAGCCGTCTGTGTACTTCCCCTAGAGAGAGAGAGAGAGAAAGGTTACTCAGGCTGCAGTTCCTGAGTCTCTGTTGTACACTGGTGTGGTGGTAAGCATTTCACGGTAAGGTCTACACCTGTTTGATTTAGTGAACAGTAAAGACCGACCGCCAAACAAAAACATTGAGTGTGCGACAGCCTCACCTTCACCACTTCCTCAGGGGTTTAGAGACACACCCACTTCCTCAGGGGTTTAGAGACACACCCCTCCCCCTCGCCTCCCCAGAGTCAGGCCTGTCTGCTACATCCAACAACCTGACCATAGAATGACTGGGAAAGTCAATTGACGGAGGACAGCCAATGCACTCTCTCTAGTCTTTAGTCGACAAAGGCTCTACAGATCCTCAAAAACCCCTCTGTGCTTGATTACCCAAATGGCTAGTCAGTTAAGTTGAGTGACATTTGAAGCTGAACTGAAGCAAAACTGTTCCAACACCTTCATGCAAAGATGTTATCAATGACGGTCTCTCATGTCGTGCCACCAGCAGTTCTTAGAAGCAGCAGCAGAACAGTCACTTGGCAAGTTGGCCACAAATCTTATACCTTTATGCATGACATCAGCTATGTCAACGTCAATAGTTCTCTCTAAGAAGCCATGCTAGGTCGCGGCGGCTAGGTATCTGTTGTGATGCGGTGGCGGCGGTGCACGGGCTAGACAGGAAGAGAGAAGCCGTCGGCAGCGCTGTCTGTACGCCGTCTGGGCCAGATCCGGCTAGCGATCGCTAACAGCAGAGAGCGAGAGAGATGGAGAGAGAAAAGACAGGATACAGTATCGCTTGTCATCTTACAGGGCACTGAGGTCAGAGTGTAAAAATAGCTCAAAGTGGAGCAGTATCAGCACCTGCAAACCGACTTGGCTGCATCTTGATAATGTGACCACGTGCATTGAGATACATTTGGGCGAATTCACAGCAAGATAAGACACAGTAAGGTGGTCCTTCTACCAGATGATACTAGCTTACACTAAGACATAAGCCCAAGAACGCACTTTCAGAAAGTTGAATGTATTTTGCATATCGAATGTGGTCTTTCAGCCCACCTCAAACTCTCCTCCCAGCCTCCGCTCTCTCCCGTAATATTGTTATGCAAGTCATGAGGTGTGACTCATGACTCTTTCCACTGTCGTACTCTAAAGCACACGAATGCACACAAAGTTCAAGTATAATTTGAATAACAGATGAAGCTCCCTCTTGCTCTCCTTTGTGCAGACCTAGACGAAGAGAGGATTTAACCAACCGTGATATAGCACTGTAAAAAGTGCTTTGTAGCTGGTGGGCCCTGAAGCACCAGACACTTCAACCAAACTTGATGCACGCTGTGCTGCTCTTCTGCTTGCCAAACCTGGGCTTCGCCCATAGGAACCCTTATTTGAAGGAGAACGAACATTCGACTGCTTCTGGTTCGGTGAGCAGGTACTACTGTTAGTTGGACCAATAGGGGAATCCGTTTTAGTTTGGTGAGAATGTCGACCTGAGAACCAGCCACGGCAACCGCCTTGGAAAGAGCCTGGCAAAAGATCCAGACAAAGGTTTTTTAACTTTGAATGCAAAACCCACTGTGAGACAATATTCTATTACAGAATATCTGTATTATTCAGACCAAGGCACAATTTACATTTCCTTGAGACTTCATGGGCCAGCCTTGGTTCAAATGATGCTTTAAATCATATCATCAAAACCCTACCGAATATCAAGAGCATCATCTAGGGCTAAATCACGGGCAAATCCCCTACTTGCCGGCAGCAGACTTCTCACTGCAGAGCAGTGTTCCACACAAACGCATCTACTCTATACCTAGTATTAGGTATGCAAGATATATCGGTGAACATATCGGAATGGGACGATATTAGCCAAAAATGCCAACATCAGTATCGTCCGATGTCTAGTTTAACGCCCGACGTGCAAAACCGATGTCAAAGCTGACGTGCATACCTATATAACGAAGGTACATGACATAAAGACGCCAAGTAAAATGTTGCGCTATACGTGAAACCAGCCCACAATGTCTGCTGTGTAGATCGAGCAGTCATTTGAAAGAGAAAGAAAATGTCAGCGAGACAACTCAAAGTCGAAATCATTTTAAACCAAGATAATGGAATTCATTGCCCTTGACAATCAACCGTTCTCTGTCGTGGGCGATGTTGGCTTTCGCCGACTGGTCGAGCACCGGTACACACTATCAAGTGCGCTATTTTTCAGATGTTGCCCTACCGGAGTTACACAGTAATAGCGTCACTGCTATTAGCTTCACGACATGTATACTACGGAACGCCGTTTGGGTCTTTGCGTGTCAAAAAAGATACAGTAGCACTGTCAAAGCTGTACAAAAAAAAAGTCAGCAGACAAGCAAACACCAGCCACGAACGATATGTATACAATACCGCGTTTACAATAAAGCATCATTTGTTCGACCGCAACTTCTGGGGTAGCTAGCTTTAGCTTGGTACCTAGCTAGCACCAATACAACTAGCTTAAAAAACAACAACCAGTAAAAACTGCAGTCATTTTCATTATTCTTAGCAATGATTTAGGAATCCTTGTGAGTAAGTATCAGCTAGGTTGCCACTTGTTGTTCACCTATTGAAATTGAACTTTAGTTTATGAAAATAAATAGCTAGCCAGCTACTTAACCCTGTTGCCCAAAGCTAACGTTATAAGCAGCCAGCTAGCTTCATCTGGCTAGTGAGGCTCGACCGGACCAGGTTATGTGATGTGAAGCTAGCCACAACAAGAATTAGGCACAGTAGTGGAATTTGCGGTTTGCCTTCAAAATAAAAGTATGTCATTAACAGTGATGCAAATTAATACAAATAGGAGAATCGTGCCACACTTTTATTTTGAAGGCTGACCAAAGTCCACTGTTGTGGCTAATCCTTATTGTGGCTAGTGTCACAGATGGGTCCGACCACCATTAATCAAATAAGAACTGTCTTATAAATTCATTTTAGATGACACCTAGCTATATAATTAGTTAGCTAGCTAACTATAGCTACTGAAACAGTTTTGGGGGAAGAACATTGTTTGCATCCATGAGCTAGCTAGCTTTTTAAAAATGTTTTATCACCAGCACTGTAGCTGAGCGAGACAACTTTACCAGCATCATAGCATATGTATCGATGAATTGTTTTGACATATGAAATGAGTGATAGTGTAATCAGTGTAATAACTACGTAAAAAAATGTATGAACGCGTAAAATTATTATTTGACGTGCAGTCATATTCAGGTCCTGATTGGTCAACAAGCTTATTTGACACAAAGTGTTAAATAGTATATTTTTTGACACGCAAAGACCCAAACGGCATTCCATAGAAATCCTGATAGAAAATGAAATGACTGAATAAATGAACAACGAAACAGCACAGCAAGTAAGTGAAAGAAATAGGATTTTATTATGTTTTACTGGTAATGGGGACATACGTAAATGCCAACAAAATTACCTTTTGGTGTGTGTGTAACCTTTATTTAACTAGGCAAGTCAGTTAAGAACAAATTCTTATTTACATTGACGGCCTACCCCGGCCAAACCCGGATGACATTGGGCCAATTGTGAGCCGCCCTATGGGAATCCCAATCACTGCCAGATGTGATGGTCCCGTGATGGTCCCGTGTGGCTCAGTTGGTAGAGCATGGCGCTTGCAACGCCAGGGTTGTGGGTTCAATTCCCACGGGGGGACCAGGGTTCAATTCCCACGGGGGGACCAGGATGAATATGTATGAACTTTCCAATTTGTAAGTCGCTCTGGATAAGAGCGTCTGCTAAATGACTTAAAATGTAATGTAAAAAATGTGATACAGCCTGGATTCAGACCAGGGACTGTAGTGACACCTCTTGCACTGAGATGCAGTGCCTTAGACAGCTGTGTGTGTGTGTTAACTATTTAACTG
Source organism: Salvelinus namaycush (assembly GCF_016432855.1). NCBI lineage: Eukaryota > Metazoa > Chordata > Actinopteri > Salmoniformes > Salmonidae > Salvelinus > Salvelinus namaycush. The sequence continues at coordinate 63,533,236 of NC_052308.1, read as the reverse complement.
TACTAGAATGCTTAAAAGGACGCTAAAACAAATGTTGGGCAAGGAAAATATTGGATATCGGTATCGGCCAAAAATGTAATATCGGTGCATCATTACCTAGTATACAGCGCATTCGGAAAGTATTCATCCCTTCACTTTTTCCAGGGCCTTGGTCGGGGACGTGACCAAGAACCCGATGGTCACTCTGACAGAGCTCCAGAGTTCCTCTGTGGAGATGGAGAACTTTCCAGAAGGACAACCATCTCTGCAGCACTCCACTAATTAGGCCTTCGTGGTAGTGGCCAGACAGCAGCCACTCCTCAGTAAAAGGCACAACAGCCTGCTTGGAGTTTGCCAAAAGGTTCCTAAAGACTCTCAGACCATGAGAAACAAGATTCTCTGGTCTGATGAAACCAAGATTGAACTCGCTGGCCTGAATGCCAAGCATCACGTCTGGAGGAAACCTGGCACCATCTCTATGGTGAAGCATGGTGGCAGCATCATGCTGTGGGGATGTTTTTCAGCGGTAGGGACTGGGAGACTAGTCAGGACTGAGGGAAAGATGAAAGGAACAAAGTACAGAGAGATCCTTGATGAACCCGATCAAACATCTCTGGAGAGACCTGAAAATAGCTGTGCAGCGATGCTCCTCATCCAAACCCGACACAGCTTGAGAGGATCTGCAGAGAAGAATGGGAGAAACTCCTCAAATGCAGGTGTGCCAAGCTTGTAGCACCATACCCAAGAAGACTAAAGGGTGTAATTGTTGCCAAAGGTGCTTCAACAAAGTACTAAGTAAAAGGTCTGAGGTCTGAATACTTATGTAAATGTGATACTTCAGTTATTTGTAATACATTTGGAAAATTATCCCAAAAAATGTTTTTTGCTTTGTTATGGGGTATTGTGTGTGTAGATTGATGGGGGAAAAAACTATCTATTCCATTTTAGATTAAGGCTGTAACGTAACAAACTGTGGAAAAAGTCACGAGGTCTGAATACACTGTATGTCCATGTAAACTGAAAACAAATGTATCAATGAAACACAAGCCATAATCTTACACACCATACAGGGGCTCCCTCGCAGCATGAAAACCAAGAGAATGAAACTGAGATGGCCACAAACAGCATGGTGCTCCGTTCCCCGCCCGCAATATGGGACATGCCAGAATCAAAAACAAAAACACAGGACCTTGTCAGACCATACCAATCTCCCACTTCTGGGGGTTATACTTAATCCTAGGATTCAGGGCTATAATAACAATAACATTATTTGCTTGTTGTCTAGACCAAAGTTCAGTGTCTGCCAGAATTCTTAAGCCATAATTCTGAGAGTGCAGAACTTGCATGAATCATCAAAATGAGTAGAAACTCAGCACCAGAGAGGTTGAAGGTGCAGGTAGTTTTACAGATGCTTGGTGTGCGTCCCAAATGGCACCCTATCGCCTTTCTAGTGCACTACTTTTGCCCAGTGCCCTATGGGTCCTGGTCAAAAGAAGTGCACTATGCAGGGAATAGGTTGCCATTTCAGACAACGACGGTTTAAAAACAGCCACATTAGGCTAGACTACATTTTCCAATGACATGGCAAAACATTCAGCAGACGTTTAGACAATCACTCCCTTTTAACGACTGAAACGCTTCATCTGTTAAACTGAAAAATCGAAGGGAAGTTGAATGGAGAACCATTGCTGAAGGAAACAGCTTCCTAAAAAGGGTCCTAAATCTATGTACTCTGTCTAAACCGCCTACACCTGCTGGCTCGGAGAAAAAACAAAGTATTTCATGTGTGGTATCAACATGACAAAAATACATTTTAGTCTACCCAACCTCCCTCCCTTTCCTGTCTTGTCTTGTCTGGCCAGGTGAACCGTGGATAAACGTATGTGTACACACGACTACATGTTGACGCTCCATCAGAGCCTTTCAATTCCCCACAGAAAATGTCAAACCACTGTCGAACCAGAGCGGCTAACTGAGCTGAGAACAAGACATGTCATCTTCTATCCAGAAAACACAGTTTGGCAATAAAGCAATCAACTGCCCAATTGCCAGTGATGTGCCAATTTCCAAACGGTCCAGTCAGACAGCTGTACATTGCAAATCCATTAGGCAGATAAAAACAGTCAGACCCCATCTGCTAAGAGAGGGGCAGGCTAAAGTTGAACTCTCTAGAGGACTCGTGATGATTAGACTTACGAATAACGTGAGGAAGTTCTAGTAATTTTAAGATCGGCAGTCGTTTAAACAAAATCCTCTTATCTGTTATTGATAAGCGAATTCCCTGAAGTGCATAATTCAAACAAATGTCTAACCAACACATGCAACAGATTAGCCTAACTACCAGTGCCAGCTGGCAGCATGCATTAACCCCACCAGACAGGCTATGTAGCAGCAGGGCTCGCGTTAATGCAGAATACACGGAAGAAAAAAGAAATACGCATATAAAGTATCTTGCTGTGTTTTGTAAACAGATATAAAATGTTTCTTATTGTAATTTCTTCTCAGCATCAGACGAATTGTCAGATTATTTATTTATTTATTTTAAATAGGGGGAAAAACTTTTTTTCTTTTTCTTTTTTTTTAACACTTTACTTTCAATATAAAACACAGATGAAATTGTTTAAAACAGATTTTTGGAAGGTAGGTGTTTTGAAAATGCAGATTTCTAAACTGTATCGCGACCCCTGACATGACAATTAAGACACGATAAAGCCAATGACTGTACGTACAACAACTAGTAATGAAGATAACCAAACCATTAAATCAATAATATTGCTCTGGGTTATCACTCGCTCTGTTTGTTGGCTCACTGGCACACAGCGCAACGTATATAAAGCAGACAGGCAGCCTGCCAGATAGAGACAGGATATGAAGGTTTCCATGTAAGAGGCGCCGTCCGCCACGTGAACAGAACAGTGGACTGTGTGGGGGGACCCCTGGGGCAGCTCTGCCGTGAAGCCCAGTCATCTGGAGTGAAGAGTGGAGTGGGTGGGCTTCTGGGGCAGCTCTGCCGTGAAGCCCAGTCATCTGGAGTGAAGAGTGTAGTGAGGGGGGGGGGGGGGGGGGGGCTTCTGGGGCAGCTCTGCGTCGGAGCCCAGTCATCTAGAGTGGTGTGAGAGTGGCCGGGGCAGACTAAACAAAGCCGAGGAAGTCTGGATGTGCGTGGCAGCACCTGGCCGCAACACAAGCCCCCTCTCTCTCCATCCACAGATCACTGAAAAAAAAGCTCTGGCTCGGACAAGGGCCATGCACACAGACTACACTGCACAATTCAGACTTCAATGCAGATGACACAGGACTCCCTACATAGCCACTTACTGACCACAGCCAACACATATCACTAACTGCTCTTGGTTCTTTGTAGCTCAGTTGGTAGAGAATGGTGCTTGTAACGGCAGGGTAGTGGGTTCGATTCCCGGGACCATCCATTTGAAAAATGTATGCATGCATGACTAAGTCACTTTGGATAAATGGCCTATTACAAGGGCCATGCACACATACTACACTATTCGGCTATAGACTACACCGCTCAGAGAGGGGTCTATTCAACGCAGATGACACAAGACCTCCTAAGTTACTGCTAACTGACCATAGCCGGAGCCCACACACTCAAACAGACCTGCTCACTATATCACTCCCACAATGGCCATTCATTCACAGGTTAGAAAGACTAGCTCTGGTCTCTACCACACTCCTACTCTGACATTCCTGGGGTTACTGATAAACTAGAGCAGGGGCATCAAACACATTGTTTCCCCCGGGGGCCACATTCGGTCTGGAACGAGTTCAGGAGGGCTGTACTGAAAAGTGATTATATTTCCTTTCCGGCAAAAATAGGCAAAATAATTGTCCTCTATGCATCGTTTTTGGAATTTCCGATGCTCCCTGACTGTCTACTGATTGTTAGCGAGCTGGACAGTCAAGAAAATGTATGAAAATATGTTGAATATCATTTCTGCCCAGTTTCGATTTGGTTTAAGTCATTTGAAAGTATATTGAGTTCGTTTTCTCCCCAACAATTTAGTACATTCTTATTTAACCCCTCCCCCACCGGCCGTATGTTTGACACCCTGACCTAGACATCCGGAGTCTAGATCCTGGGTTGTCAATCACTGCAGCTAGGAGGATTCATGATCTACAATATCATATAGACATAATAGTGAGTGAGTCATCTGATGATTACCTTAAGGAAACAGTCAAGATTGATGATGACTGAGCTTTTGACAGGAGCCTTCAGAAAACTGAAGTTGACCTTCAGGTCATTCTCTATTAAACCTTACCGATTCTCCATTCCTCTGTTTCTCCTATGTATGAAGCAGACAGAGGCAAATAGAAAAAACAACCTTGACTGAGGAAAGACCCGGGTAGGAAAAACCAGAGAAGAACAGACACAGCAGGCCGATGGGCTGCTTCGCTTCAGTAGGCTACAATGAGTGTGAAATGTTTGAGCAGGCACACACACACACACACTACCCCCTCCGCTAGACACTTATCACACAGAAGAGTTGTCATAGGGGGAATGTTGTATTGACGTACAGAAAACTGAGTGACAGCTCATAGAAGAAACATGTAAAAGAACAGCGAGAGGAGAGAGAGAAAAATAAAGCCAACTGTATGCAGTATGGAAAGGAGCCTGTAGGCTGGTTTACAATAAATACTAGTACCCTTGTGTCTTATAGAAAGGCATCAAGCCCCACATTTCAAGGCAGTGAACCGCAATACAGCCAATTCACCTGACTCTCCTCCCATTGATATTCAGCTGGAGAGGCAAGGCAACACTGAGAAGCCTTTTCATTCCAACACAGAAACTTCGAGGAGATTGCTGCAATGGATTTCTGACAAAGCCTATTGATTGCGCTTTAAAATGGGTCAGACCGCTCTGCAGAGCTGGGCGGGCGGAGAGAGCCGCGTGGCCAAATTAAGCCTCTGTCTGGACGGATGCTGTGCTGCCTTATTTAAAAATGTTTTAGCGAATCCCCCCCAAAAATGATCTAATTTGCTAATCAATATGGCTGCTAGGCTAAAACGTATTTGCAGCGGCCTTCGCCTTGCGCGTGGATCTAGTTTGACCTGGGAAAATGGGTTTCACGCGGTGGTAAACAACTAGCCAACACCAAGTGACAACAATAACACATGGGCGTGGTCTCTTCTCACTGTGTCGATTTAGATTAACAGCAAACGAATGCCTCTAATCTGCTTTCATTCAAAACATCTGGCCCAGCCTGCTAGACTGTGTAAACCAGCATTAACTTAATCCAGCTAGGAGGGTGGGTGGGACAGGACAGCGCTGAGGGCAGTAAAACCAGCTCCTAATGCCATTTCAATTGTCTTGTTGGCGTCCCTTTACCACATGTAGGTTATCCTTCACAAAACACAATCAAATACATTTCCTTCATTTTAGCGGCAGGAGTCAACATGGCTCCTAATTTAGCTCGGCATCACGTGCGGACGATACATCCTGTGGAAGAGTGTGTGTGTTCCCTTTGAGGACACACACAGGCTTCTATTTCCCGACCACTGACAGTGAATGCTGAGACAGTGGCCCCTGCTAACTTTCCAAAAATGCTCTCTCTCCACCGGCTAATGATCGGCCTAGGAAGGACGGAGGCGGGGCCTTTATCTTAAAAATCACCAGCTTCCTGGTTTTTCCCCACTCGCACACACTCAGCTCCTCCAGGGTCACTTCCCAAAATGCTAGAGAGACTCAACAGTCTAAAGTGGCTTCCTCGTCTGCACTGACCTTCAGTCATGTGATAGTAGGCATCTAATATTTTACATGAATCTAAGTAGGCTAGGCTAATAGCTTTCACCGGGCAATTTGTGTCACATCGGTGCAGGAGGAAAAGAGGCCTAGATGGTGAGAAAAAGCCACTTATGACAGCTGAGATGCACCCGCTGTGATTGCAGACTGTGCTGCATAAGAGTGGATCTGAAACAATTCTTCCAGGCTGGCACTATATGCTCATGGTGCCAACTGGAGGCGAAGGAGCAAATGGAGTTAGAATAGCTAGCCGTTTAGTAGTTAGCTCACAGCAGCAGGCAGTGTTATAGACAGACTAGATGCTAGCAGTGCGAACAGAAGCAATTATCACCTCCCTGTAGTGTTGGGAATAGCGGCTTAGCGCCAGACTGTTCCATTTACTGCTTGGCAACGGCATTCCATTCAAAACGGCAGGTGACTTCATCAGACAGCGAGTGAAGGAAAAAGCCCAGTGAGCAAACAATAACAGGACCGGTTCACACTAAACAATCTATCAATCCTGATCTGGGACCAGCAGTCGGGTGCCAAAGTTTGTGGCTGGTGGAAAACAGTGCAGAAAAACACCCCAGCGTCTCCCCTCACAGACTAGCACTGATCTTAGATGTCTGTGGAATGCGACCTAAACGCTAGGGCCTTGATTAGCCCTAGCTATTCCTTGAGCGAAATTGCATCTGAGACGAGAGGAAATGGTAAATAAATTGCAAGGCAAAGCTGCAACTACTGACAGTTTGAATGTGGCCTCTAAATGGCAAACGCACAGACAAATGGCCTGAGAATACCTTCAGGCGTCTCCCAGACTGCTGGTAGCAGACACAGTAGTTTATTGACGATTACATTACGATTAGACAATAATGGCGGCTCAGGTCTGAATAGACTCTATAGACCCAAAGAAGCTATAAGTGCTTAAGAGTAGCCCAGCGAGCTCTACTGATCGAGCTCTACTGTCTGCAGCCCATCCTAAATGACAAGCGAGCACTCAGTGAAACCACAGAGCAGACACACAGACCAGGGCAGAGAGGCCCGTCTACGACGCACATTTTTTTAAGTGTGTAACATTAAAATGTGTGGTGGTGTTCCCCAGTTTGAGAGGAGCAGTGTTTTGAAGCGTTCTTCCCCTCCTCCGTGGCGTGAACGAGACAGAGGATGTTCCTACGATCTGGAGAGACTCACGGTTCCTCTCTGTTTCACATTCCTGGGATTTTGAGTGAAGACCACTGCAGCAGCCCATTTAAAACCATTTCCCAAATGGAAATAAAACAGACCCAGGCATTCACTGCACTAAGAGAGATTATTATTTATTATTATTGCAGGATGCCTCATTATTGAAGAATAGCCTTGGCTTACTGCATCATAGAGGTCATGGGCAAAATATAAAATGTACAGCCTTTTAAAAAGGTCAAACTAAGTACTAAGTAAACACTTTCAAAGTAATGGAATATTCCAAACCACCAGACAACTCTTGCCGGACCGTGAGGAACTCTTGTTCACTCAGTGCTTTTATCCAGCTAGTACATTACAAGATTAAATATTTAATTTGGCTGGTCCCAGAAGATAAGAGGGGTCTGGAAATCGATCTGATCATGAAGAAACATGAAACGCAGGGCATGCCATCGCCTCCTCTCCCCAGTCAAAACACTGCTTTCTCAAGTAAACAGACAAAATGTTTGGGTTGTAAGAAACTGTGAATAGGACAGAAAGTAAAAGGGGCTCATGCTGGCTTCTTTCCCTAAGGAATAGTGTCTTAAAACAAGGGGAATGCAGTACAAGCTGAGGCTATGTAGGGGTGCTGAAAGTTCATTACCAACACAAATCAAAGTACTGATGGAAAATCTTGAAACACTAGTGCAGTAAACAATGGAAATATTAGCTACAAATGCAAACTATTTGGAACAGGCTTGCTGGTCTAAATCATTACTACATTTGGTAATGGTGCGTCAGTCTGCAGAGCTCTGGCTACTATGGGCAGTCTCTGCACACTCGGGCGACAGCGTTTAAGAGCTTTGGGCCAGTAACCGAAAAGTCGCTAGTTCGAATCACAGTGCAGATTGTTAAAAATATGTCGATGTGCCCTTGAGAAAGGCATTTAACCCTAATTGCTCATGTAAATCGCTCCTGAATGACTAAAATGTGTAACTATGTATAATAATGTCACTGATCAATTAATAGCACTGTAATTCAGATTATATGACAATACATGCAAGTAGTGACGAAGGATGGGCAAACAACTGTTGCAAGTTGTAACAATTAATTAATGCAGCCATTGTGATAACCCCAAATGTGTTGGCTTTTTTATTTGGAGAGTTCGCTAGCTAACAGTAAATCAACGTTATTCACGACTATGTCAGCTAACTAGCTAACTGGCTAGCTAGGTAAACTAACGTTGGCTAGTATTACAAACTGAAAAAATAAACATTTAATTGTTAGAAAAACAGTATGCTTATTCGAAGCGTAGCTAACGACATTTGATCAGTGTGTTAGTAAATTTAATATGGCGTTGTTGTGAATAACAAAGTGTAAACATTCACGCAGAAAACTAGGCAACTACTGTAGCTAGCTAGTAACGTTAGCTTGATAACGCCATTAGCTAACAAGCAAGTGAAGCTAGAGACAGCGAGAGGGTTTTACATTCTTACCTGTCAACCGCAGTTTCACTGGGCCATTTCTCCTAACTCCTTGATTAGACATGCCCGTTTGTGTTCCAGCTTGACGTGGGGTTATCAAAAATATGTATAATACATGTGTCTAGCTATTTCACAAAAATGAATTCCTATTTAACTCCTATGGCTATGGCAGTTTCACAGTGAATGAAGAAGAATGGAGTCACGGCACAGTTGCCCGGATGAGCACAGCTCTAGTGCTATACACCACCGTCCCGAGCACATACTCCTAAAGAAACTAAAATAAAAGGCTAATTTCCAATAAGCCAGGATCTCCTCCCGAAAGAAACGGTGCTATATGACGTCCAAGGCTGCTTCAAAAGCCAAGGGTGAGCTCCTCTACCGCTGGGGGTGGCAGTTCTGCTTGAAGTGGTGGTAGCTGAAATTTCCAAGCCGAGATGTCTTGCTGGTCTCAATTTTTGGATAGTGACCCTCCCCTCTAGTGACATCACTCACAAGGTTAAAACACAAGCACTAAATTGATGTACAATGTTAATTTAAATGAGAGGAAATTATTGGACATATTTAACCTTTTTTATGTTGTGTTCATCAATATAGTACTGGTAGGCAACCACAGCCTCTGTCACTGAGGACTGCCTCACTAGACTGATCTAAGGTCAGTTTTATGTTTCACCCATCCTCATGGTTATGAATAGGTTTTGTGGAGCCAGTGGAGGGTAAGCTGATCCTACACTTGTGTGTCCATAAAAGCATTGTCTGGACCTTTATGGCACAGGACTGTGGACATACCCCACTTTCTGTCGGTTTCCCTTGAACCACTACATTACCAAACATAGCACAAGTATGCAGCACTAACTGGAGAGACCTAACTGGAGAGAAGGGGACTGATATGTAGTAGTCTACATCAGTGTTTCTCAATCAGGTATAGTAAACTACCCCTCATACTATACCTCATTCCTATCATAGACTATCCACGGGAGGGGGTACTAGGGAGACATAAGAACATAGGCCTAATGATTGGTTGCACGTAAGGGGTGCTTCTGGCAGAACATAATGTGATTGGAGGTAGGCCTACATTAACCTAAAAGAACCACTGGTCTACATGTCTAGCGCTCCCAAGTGGTGCAGGGGTCTAAGGCACTGCATCTCAGTGCTAGAGGCGTCACTACAGACCCTGGTTTGATTCCAGGCTATATCACAACATGACGTGATTGGGAGTCCCATAGGGCGGCGCACAATTGGTCCAGCGTTGTCCGGGTTTGACCGGGGTAGGCCGTCATTGTAAATAGGAATTTGTTCCTGACTGACTTGCCTAGTTAAATAAAGGTTAAATAAAATAAAAAAATAAAAAATTGTCATTGGCACTTTTCCCCAGACACTTTATTGACATAAAATGGTTTATTTCTCCATCTACTGGCTGCTTTCAGAAGTGCATGAGACAAGCTAGAAGCCAGATTACAGAATATATCAGATTCAACGAACAACATAGGGAACGTTTGGCCCACACAATGACATATAGGTCAGATCATAAACCAGCATGGTTACATTTCTCAGGACCCATCACTCAGCTGTTTCCCCAAAAAGTGTCTGGGTGCTCACTTTGTTGTAGTTTAAATCTCAGATTGACCCTTTAAATTGGTAAAAAAATATTGTTTAAAAGGCCAGATGCAGATGTTGTTATATCAATATCAAATCATTTCTGGGTAACAACTAAGTACCTTACTGTAATAGATTTCCATTCAAATTGACAAAATTAGCTTTTCGACAAAAATATATTTCTCAAGCAAGAATTTTGCTTGGACTGTCTGGGAATGGTCTGAGTGGGGAGGGGAAAACTGAAAACTAGCTGTCAGAGGTTTGGAACTTTGTTATTGGTGTATTAATCAATTTACTGCATGGTGATGTCACCATGGAAAGCTGAAACTCCTGCCTATGCAAACCTGCTGATTGGAAGGTCCTATGTAGATTGTATTTTCAACCAGCAACTATCAGGAAATAACACTGATCAGTGTTAGTTTCATCATCTGTTGTACAATATGATATAAAAGACATGAAAAACAGAATTTTGACTGCACTGGGCCTTTAAAATTTGGCATCAAAATGAACATCAACAGGCTATATTATATCTTAGTTTACTTTTTAATATTACTTTAATGGAAAACTCACACTTTTATTGAACTTAGTTAAAGGCGCAATCTGTAATATCAACAGCCTGAGTATCACTATATTTGGTAAACTGAGGGATGAAGCTGGACACACACACAAATAAGGACATTGCAACAGTAACGTTCTCCTACAATCTCTAACAACAGGAATAGAGCCACCACCAAACACGTCACTAGATAGGGTACTGACTTTCATATACACCTCTGGCCGGGACAGGAATACACTTATCTATCTACTGTAATTCAATTCAATACATCTTTATTCTCCCCAAAGAGCAATTCTTGTATAGTGTAAAAATATGTTTACATACATTAAAAAAACATGCACACAGTAAATATACATCGACAAAGGAAGATTAAAAAGCCTTGAAAATAGAGCCACACATGTACAAAATATACATTTTATATATACACATACAGAAACATATGTACATAACAGTAGGCCAGTCAGATAGGTCTATACACATTGCACTACCAGCAACAGGGGAGAGCTACAGGAAGAGGCCATTGATGGCAGCTATAGCCGTAATGATAATGGAGCCACGAGCTCTGGCGGTCCTCAGGCTAGGCACTCTTGAACTGATGCCCTGAGGACAGCAGCTGGAACTTCTGTTACAGGGGGTGAGAGGGGTCCCCCAAAAATAGAGGTCGACTTACATGCTTGTTAAACAGGTCAGTTAGACTGGATTGAGTGACACCTGTAATCTTAGAACAAAGGTTTAACATTATGTAGCCTAGGACTACTTTCTGATGGACTACAGACTAGATTTGAAGGTGAGCCTAGGTTTTGAAAAAGTTTATAGGAAAGGAGAAATGTGATTTGTGTGTGTCTGAGATGCGCTGTTGGCTTTGATTGGTGGGTCTTTTTAGGGTTTGTGTGTGTGTGTGTGTGTGTGTGTGTGTGTGTGTGTGTGTGTGTGTGTGTGTGTGTGTGTGTAATTCGCTCATTCTCTTTATGTCCATTCTGAAAGTTTCCAAAAGTAGCCTGTCATAATATAATGGAAATGAGTATAACAACATTTTTACAATTTAAACAAATCAGGATGACCATCATGTGTGAGGAATGACGGCAGCTGACAATTTCGTGTTTCTTTCCAGTCCTTAATGCAATGCAACTGAAGCTGGGATTGAGGGGGAATTTTTGTCTGACAAGTATTTTTCTCCGCTCATACCGGAGTATCAAATCAAACAGATAGATTTTCGCTGTTCTCACTAACGGCAAATAGCTGCATTCTTGTTCGTATGTTTTCCTGTTTTCTGTTTTTATGAATAAGCTGATTTTGATCAAATCCCCCATTTGCACAAAAAAACTTACTTGCCAGCTTGCAATACAATATTTTAACCACTAGAGTACACATGGTCTAAAATTTGCGGGGAGATGGAGGTGAGCACATTCTCATGTCAAATTACGTTTTTATAAATGCCAAATTTAGCGTGAAATCTGGCGCATACACATTTTGATGTATATTTTGTATGTAAGCACGGTTTATAAATGAGGCCCCTGAAGCCTGTATTGAGAGACTTGGTGGTACTTCTAACTTCCTCTCTGGGTTTTGACCTTGTCTTGAATCCATCAATAGCCTGAGCCTAGGTGTGTTGTAGGCTACAATATTAAGAGGAAATTATAGTCCTAAAAATGCTTTCCAGTTGCACTGACTCACCCAATGATGCGCAGGTCACTCACTTGGTGATGGCCAATGCGTTCTTGCCAAAAGCCTCTCTTGTTATAGGCTACTTCTTTGCAGGGGCACAACTTTCACTGAGGACATGCCCCCCCCCTTCTGAAATTGCATTTTGTCCCCCCCCAGTTTTATCATTGGAATGTGATACAAAACAGGGCAAAGATTTGCTTTAGGACCATGCGAACGCCTCCGAGCAGTCGGGTAGGCTATTTGGAGTGTTTATCTGACAAAAAAATTATTCGATATTTTTTTATGGCCCCCACTTCTAAAACCAAAGTTGCGCCCCTGCTTCTTTGTAAAACAATATTTGGAAGTTGATCAAATATTTTGGTAGACTACAGCAGACAGATTAGTATTTTTTTTTCAGCAGGAGCCATGTTTTCCAACCTGTGTTTTTCCGCAATTATATTTGAAATATTGTGAAAGGGCCTGTTTTGTCTGCATGCTGTTCACTGACAGATTTGCTGCGCGTTCCCGACTGTAGGCTATGCCTTGTTATTGGGCTACACACAATCAATTCACTGCTAGGCTATTTTTTTTAAGAAACTATTGAACCTCTGAGGCTAAATGATAGGCCTCATGATGTAGTAGGATATTCTTAATTATTTCATTTCTTTCCAGACAGCAGTAATTCTATACCTTTGGGCAATTTATTTAAAAAAATTCAGGGGTGCTACAGCTCCTCGAGAACCCCTCGCACGGCTATGATTCTATACGGAAATAAATTAAGTGCAACGCTGGAGAGATGAGAGTTGCAGAGTCATGTCTATCAGAGCTGAGGGAGAGAGACAATAGAAAGTGCGCAAACCATAAACCCAAGCTGGCCCAACCCAAATCAACTCTGAAAATCTACTTTTTCACATTACGTTTTTTTGGAGGGGCCAGGAGAATTAAGGAAGAACTCGAATGAACTTTGATAGCTTTTGTTATAATTTGTATATTGCAAAAAGCGCAAGAAAAAAATGCATGCCGTGAGAGGTACCGGATCTGGCTCAAATTAAGTTACCGGGAAAAGTCATGCAAAACATTGTTGAATTCAAACGATCTGCTGACAGGTCCACAACAATTTGCCATTGTTTTCTCTTTCAGAAATGGACACAGTTTTTACCCAGATACAGCATAAATTACTGCAAAAGATTAAAGCATTCCGCCAACCCAGTAACTAGACCAGTAGCTTATGTTAAATATTTTACAGTAGCCTATAGGCTACAGTATTACTGTGCGATAGGAGAGTGACATCATTGCCTATTTAATCTCCGAGAGTAAAGCAAGGCAGGACATATAAACACAATAATCTATTGATTGATGATATTGAAAAACAATTAGTCTTTTGCATAGAAGTGTGGGCTGTAGCATTTAGCCTACTTTAAAATTATTTTGAATATACAATAAATCTTGCAGAATGCGCAGACAGGCACTTGCTATAGTCAGCATGCATGTTTTAGAAAAGGTTACTGCAAAATATGAAAAGATTCTGCCCACCTCTACAGAAATGTGATCAAAATGACCATTGCTCTTTCTTTTAAAAACCGCCTTGGCCCAATTACAAATAGTTCCAAATTATACAGCAAATAAAGCGCATTATTGACACCTTTAAAGGTGACTGGAATACATTTTCCAGGCTGGGTTTTAATGCTGGTTCATGCCTGCACAGTTTTAGGACAGGTATAAATCTCAATATCTTTGTACATGCGCAGACTTTTCTTAAATGGCACACACAGTTATTGAGTGTGACATTTACGTAACAGTTATAAATGAGGCGCCTGTGGAGCAGACAGATATATGAATATCTAGCTCTGCAGTCCTATGCATGGAGGCAGCTGAGTCAACTCCACTGGTAGCTCCACTGCACTGATCCCCTGCTCTCCATCTATCACAATTTCCCACCTCTTAGTTCTAGTCTCTGCCGTCTCTGCATGTGATAAATAAACAGAAAAGAGTACATATCTTCTCTGTCGGTGTCCTTGCCGAGTCCTAATGTAACCTGTTTTATAACAGCAGCTTCACTAACTGCTCCACACAGACTCCACAGCTGATCAACCCAACTCTTTCTTTGGACCCAGAGCCCACACATATTAAAGAGGAACAGGAGGAACTCAGGACCAGTATCACAGAGTTCATATTCACTGCTTCCTGTGTGAAAGTGAATGTGATGTTACGAAACCAATATCTAGCCTACTGATGATTTGGCTCCACTCGTTATATCTATCTCTCTAAAAGCGTATGCGACTAGGTGTTGAATGTACAGTATGTACTCGGGAGCCAGCAACCTTACCTTAGGACCAGGGATAGCTCAGTCAGGCCTCCCATGGTAGGCCAGTCCAAGCAGATTATTATTTATTCAGATGGTGCCAAAACATGAAAATATACAAAAAGGAAAAAAATACAAAAAGGCATGCCAAAAACTGTAATACAAAACAAACTAACGCAAGCTGAGAGGCTTCCTGCCACCTCACACACACTAGGTCACAATCCTCTTGATGGCTTGACAGGTGAGTTTGAACAAAAATAAAGCTAGCTCATAGCAAGTGTTTCTGGACTTTTACTGTGGTCAAATAGCTTAGAGTGTACACTATACGGTACAAATATTGCACTGTACAGAAAAAATGATTGATTGTGTATTGTGAAGGATGGTTTTGTTCTCTTTTTAACAAAAATATATGCCTTATAGAAATAGGACATGTTAATCACAAAACATAGCGTGATTGCAGAAAAGCTGTTGATAATCTAGGCCCTAGATTCTAGGGTGTCGACTGTGCTAACCACAAGGTTGAGACAAGATGGAAAATTCTCAGCTACACAACAAACACTTCCGGATATCTGGATCCTGTGTGCTGTGAGGCTGGGACCAGCCTGGGCACCACCGATAGGCTAGCAAGTTTAAACCACGCTCAGCCTCTACTGTGACAGGCCAGCTCAGAAGCGGGAACTTACCTCTGTCACAGTATAAAAGAAAATGTCTGTACTATTTCAGTCAGTTCTCTGCTTTACCCTGCGTGGTGATACAGTGAACCCTTATATACAAAAATTGCATTTACCATTTATCGCTTGTGTTAAATAAAAATAATTAAAGTATATTCGGTGACTCTGAATCACATTTTATCCTGATACCAGATTCGATTGACGCAACCTTTTACAGTATCCAAAAAAACATGGTCCAATCTACTCCGTAGTATCCCTAGAATACAAAACAGGTCAATTGAACAAATAGCTAGGTCATAGCAAGTGTTGCTGGACTTTTACTGTGGTCAAATAGATTTGTGTATGGCCCCTGAACACTATAATGTTACAAACATTGCACTGTACAGAACAAATGTTGATTGTATGTCCATAAAACCATGTTCCAGTCTACTCACTAAAGTCCCTAGAATAGAAAACAGGTGTTTGAAAAAATATTGCGAGGTCATAGCATTTTAATAACTGCACTCTCTGATTTAGTGCATTATGACAAATTATCCTATTTACACTTTGTAGTCAATTTTGACACTAGAATAACTGTTTCGGACTCATATCGTTTTCAAAGGAATTCATTGATTTCTAAAAGCAGTCGCTCTTTAAGCTAGGACTCTGGTTCACAGGCGGGAGCAGTACAGGATGTAACCGCCGAGAAACCCCACAGAAGACGACGAGTTGGGGGTGCCAACGCTAGCTAGTTAGTACACTGATAGACCTTTGCCCCACCTGTCGGGCACTGCTTTCCCACAGTTCTGTAAATGACAGCGAGGACAGGCGGGAGTGAAGGACACTGCTAGCAAGGAGGACGTTCATGAAGGAACCAATGGGAACCACATGCAGGAACCCTACGAATTGTGCTCCGCAATCACACACTATTGGTTCAGAGTGCAGTAACTTCACTTGCTGCTATTTGCCTTGTTTTTTTACTTCGATTATGAACTACAAAATCCAAGTTAAAAAAACAAGGCAAACAGCAGTTTAGGGATCAACATTTCGGTCAATTTTCTTGCCGACTAACCACCCCCCATTAACCGGTTAATAAACGGTTAAATTCGTTCCAAACAATAAGATGAGTGCCAACAGAAAATACTATACATGGAAGGAACGGACATTTTTCATTAAGAGCTTAAAAAACATGCGACAATAGCAAGCCTATCCTCTCATATTATAGAACATGCAACTACTGTAATGAAGCAGAGAATGGAATGCATCATTTTCAAACATTTGCCAAAATGCAATTTGCGTGAAATCTGTCTTCTAAAAGACGCACCTGATGAGAGCAGTTTCATGTGACGAGATGAACATCTTCATGGGAAACTAGTCTCCGCTCATTGATTAGAGACAGCCATTAGTTGACATAAGAAAGCTACTTTCTAACTCTAAACTCACTGTACATTAATATTTTCGGCAAAATAACAATTCCCGTCGACCAAGACACTGCCTGCTTTATGACCGACGATTTTGTTCAATTCTGACACCAATTTAATTCCACGAAATTATGCAAATTAACCGATAGACTGATAAGCATGACGGTCAAATGTATTTTCAGCGACTAACGGTTTACCTTTAACGTCCCTACAGCAGTTACTGCGGTTTGCTTTGCTATTCTATCGGGTTCCGAGTTCAGGCCTTCCTAATCATAATCACACACACCATAAGACTGGCAGTGATCCAGTTCTCACCAGAAAAAAACATACTACAGTCCTGCGGAACAATTACGATTGAACTGCAAATACCCAGATCATGGTAAGAAAGATAAAACAAAATATGTAAAAGCTAGCTAAGATAAAGGAAATGACAGAGTTATAATGATAGTTGTAAACTGGGTGGTTCGAGCCCTGAATGCTGATTGGCTGACAGCCTGGTATATCAGACCATATACCACGGGTATGACAAAACATTTATTTTTACTGCTCTAATTACATTGGTAACCAGTTTATAATAGCAATAAGGCACCTTGGGGGTTTGTGATCTATGGCCAATATACCAAGGCTAAGGGCTGTGTCCAGGCACTCCATAAAGCGTCGTGCCTAAGAACAGCTCTTAGCCGTGGTATATTGGCCATATACCACACCTCCTCAGGTCTTATTGCTTAATTATACAACGTCAAATATTTCTTAAAAGTAAACATTCTCCTTGATGAAACATTTCTTACCTTATGGCGAAAAAATGCTTGAGGGTTACTTAAATACAACATTCAAAACATGAAAGCATAACTACATAAAACCGTTAAATACAGTTGGAATGTAGTTAGAACTCTCAAATTGTTTCCATCAAAAGGAAAAGCAACAAGAAAGTTGGTACAACACATTTAGATTGCAGATACTGCACCTTGCTTTTGCATTACCCATATAGTTGTTTAAGGTCGTACAAAGGCTGAGTGCAGTATCAACATAGGGGTTAGATCAGTGGTCAGGGTTGATATGCATAAAAAAATGTTTTATTCATAATAAGATCATCCATCAATGCATTACCACTTACATTGCCTTCATAATGTATACACACCCCTTGACTTTTTCCACATTTTGTTGTTACAAATTGGGACTAAAATGAATTTTGTCCATTTTCAAAGATCTACTGTAATAAATAAAAATAAAACAAATATCTTCATTAGATAATTATTCAACCACCTGAGTTAATACATGTTAGAATCACCTTTAGCAGCGATTACAACTGTCTTTTTCGGTAAACACACCTGGATTGTACAATATTATTTGCACATTATTCTTTTTAATACTCCTCAAGTTTTGTCAAGTTGGTTGTTGATCATCGCTAGACGGCCATTTTCAAGTCTTGTCATAGATTTTCAAGCTGGTTTAAGTCAAAACCGTAACTAGGCCACTCAGGAACATTCAATGTCATCTTGGTAAGCAACTTCAGTGTATATTTGGCCTTGAGTTTTAGGTTATTGTCCTGCTGAAAGGTGAATTTGTCTTTAGAAAGCAGACTGAACCAGGTTTTCCTCTATGATTTTGCCTGTGCTTAGCTCTTCATTTATTTTTAGCGTTAAAAAAACTTCATAGTCCTTGCCGAAGAAGGGCATATCCATAACATGATGCAGCCACCACCATGCCTGAAAATAATGTATGAAGAGTAGTACTCAGTGATGTGATGGAATTGCCCCAAACATACAGTGACAGAAAGTATTGATATATTCTTACCCATCTACATGTAACAGTATAACTTTAGTACGTCCCCTCGCCCCGACCCGGGCGCGAACCAGGGACCCTCTGCACACATCAACAACGGTCGCCCACGAAGCATCGTTACCCATCGCTCCACAAAGGCCGCGGCCCTTGCAGAGCAAGGGGCAACACTACATCTAGGTTTCAGAGCAAGTGACGTAACTGATTGAAACGCTACTAGCGAGTACCCGCTAACTAGCTAGCCATTTCACATCCGTTACACTCACCCCCCTTTCAACCTCCTCCTTTTCCGCAGCAACCAGTGATCCGGGTCAACAGCATCAATGTAACAGTATAACTTTAGTACGTCCCCTCGCCCCGACCCGGGCGCGAACCAGGGACCCTCTGCACACATCAACAACGGTCGCCCACGAAGCATCGTTACCCATCGCTCCACAAAGGCCGCAGCCCTTGCAGAGCAAGGGGCAACACTACATCTAGGTTTCAGAGCAAGTGACGTAACTGATTGAAACGCTACTAGCGCGTACCCGCTAACTAGCTAGCCATTTCACATCCGTTACATACACACAATACCCCATAATGATCAAGTGAAAACATGTTTTTAGACATTTTAGCAAATTTATTGAAAATTAAATACAGAAATATCTCATTTGCATAAGTATTCACACCGCTTTGCTCCGAAACTCCAAATTGGAGCTTGTGTGCATCCAATTTCCTTTGATCATTCTTGAACTATAACTACAACTTGATTGTCTATATAAGGTACCACAGTTGACAGTGTATGTCAGAGCAGAAACTACCATGAAGTCCAAGGAACTGTATGTAGAACTCTGAGATAGAATTGTGATGAGGCGTATAGCTGGGGAAGGGTATAAAACAATTTCTAGGATGTTGAATGTTACCAAGAGCATAGTGGTCTCCATCATTGGGAAATGTAAAAAAATATGGAACTACCCAGACTCTGCCTAGAGCTGCCCGTCCAAACAAACTGAACAACTGGGCAAAAAGGACCTTGGTCAGAGAGGTGACCAAGAACCCAGTGACCACCCTGAAGTCTCTATTGCACTTCACCAATCTGGGCTTTATGGGAGGGTGGCCAGAAGGAAGCCACTCCCGAGAGCATAAGACAAAATATTCTGTGGTCTGATTAGACAAAATTGTTACTCTTTGGCCTGAACGCAAAGCACTATGTCTGGAGGAAACCAGGCACAGCTTATCAGCTGTCTAACACCAACCCTACCATGAAGCATGGTGACGGCAGCATCATGCTTTGGGGATGCTTTTCAGCGAAAGGGACTGGGAGACTGGAAATGATAGAGGGAACAGTGAATGGAGCCAAATACAGGCAAATCCTAGATGAGAACATGCTTCAGAGTGCAAATGACCTTTGACTGGGGGCAAATATTTACATTCCAATAGGACAATGACCCAAAGCATACAGCCAAAGCATTGCTGGAATGGCTTCAGAATAATAATGTAAAAGTCATTGAGTGGCCCAGCCAAAGCTTGAACTTGAATCCCATTGAAATTCTGTGTAAAGACTTGAAGATTGCTGTTCACAGCCACTCCACATCTAATTTAACGGAGCTTGAGACTATCTGCAAAGAAGAATGGGAGAAAATTCACAAATCCAAAGCTGATACAGACATACCCAAGATGACTCAAAGCTGTAATTGCTGCCAAAAGAGCTTCTACAAAGTATTGACTCAGGAGTGTGAATACTTATGTAAATGAGATTTAATTTTCAATAAATAATGTCAGATGTTTTCACTTTGTCATTATGGGTTATTGTGTGTAGATGGGTGAGATTTTTTTATTTAATCCATTTACAATTCAGGCTATAACACAACAAAATGTGTAAAAAGTCAAAGGGTGTGAATACTTTAAGGCACTGTATCTACCTACACCATATTTGGCTGGGTAGCAAAAAAACTCCAGGCATTTTTCTCAAGTTTCACTGTTTGCATAGTTAGTCCTCTTTGCCTTTGTAGGGCAGTATAAATATCTAGTTAAAACTCGACTTGATGTTCAGTATCTTCTCTTTCAAGTCGAAACACAGCTTGTCCTGCAGTGACGAATCAGGGATATAGCTTGAAAAATGTACCTCAATCCAGGATGGAAGGTGTCGCTGATAATGATATAATTAGAAGATTGAAATGCTGCTTGCTAATGCTAAACCAGCCCTTTGGATTCCACAACCCTTCCGGCAGCTACTCACCCAAACACTAGGCGCCACCTTTCATGGAATCCAATGGGCTGCTTTAGAATTAGTGAGCCTTTATAGAACAGTTTTGTATGCATTTTTTACTGTGCATGATTTAAAAGTTGTCTGTCATGAAAAACGTATTGAAATAGCATATTGCTTGGTATGTGCACTCAGGTATGTCTAAAGGCTGTAGATCTATATAACATAGAGATCTATCATTCAGTTCTGTTTAATTCTGTGGTATACAAATAACCTCTGCACCTTCCCTCCAGACTCCTTGCAGCTCTCTCTCGCTGTTTCTGAAGAGAATGTTCCCCTTGAGCAGCAACACTTTGAGCAGGAGTGGATCCACGGTCTGTGGAAGGAGGACCCAGAGCCCACACAGATTAAACAAGAACATCAGGAACTCAAGGCCAGTCAGGAGGAAGAGCAGCTTCAAGTGCAGGAGGCTGATATCGAGTTCAAATTACCTCCTCTTTATTTGAAAAGTGATTGTGATCAGGTGAACCCACTTCATTCCTTGACTCTTCTCCAAACCCAGACTTTGGAGAACAGAGAGAGTGCCTCTAAACCAGTGGATCTCACACCTTTTGTCACTGTTACCCACCTGAAGGGTCTTGACATTCCCTGTGACCCTGTGAGTAGGACTTGACAGCAGCCCATCATTGAATTCCAACCCATCAATGAGGGAACACTGTTCCAAACCTAGCACCACGTCTAGAAAAACTCACCGCTGCTGTGACTGTGGTGAAACGTTTGCTCTGAAAGCTGACCTGCAGGGGCATGTGACTCTCGCCAAGAAGAGATGCAGCAAATTATGCCTCTGCAAAAAATGCTACAACTCCACCTGTAAATTGAAGGCCCATGTCAGACTCTGTCACGTGGAGAAACTCTTCACCTGCCCCTTTTGTGGAAAGACCTTCAAACTCAAAGGACACCTGTCCAGACATATGAGGATTCACACAGGAGAGAAACCATTTAGCTGTGATGACTGTGGGAAGAGTTTCATTCAGAAGGGGGACCTAAGGAGGCATGTACTGACTCACACTGGAGAGAAACCATTTAAGAAAGAAACAAAGAAAGAAAACACAATGAAAAAACAAAGAGGAAATGAATAAGGACAAAGACATCTTGTTAGAAGATGGACAACACTTTGGAAAAGCAAAGGATCATTCATTCTGTGGGTTTCAGATAAATAGATGTCATGAATTTACTTTTGTAAAAAGTTCTATGTAAAGAAAAAGTTTGATTTGATCTAACAGTACAGAGTAGTTGAAAACTCACAGTCTGCTGTTCAAAGTCTCTTGATGTATTCACGTCATTATAAACAGGAATTCCTGGTCGTTTGTTTTTTAAATATCTGTAAAATAGTCTGACAGATGTTATTGACATTTAAAAAATATATACTCCAATAAAATGTGTACTTGCATTTGTCCAATATCAATGTTCATCAATTTTGTACTAATGCTGCTCATTTATGATATTGATTTAATCTTGTGTATATATATATATATATATATATATATATATATATATATATATATATAAATACTGTTATTGTTCAGTACCATGTAC
This sequence comes from Salvelinus namaycush, assembly GCF_016432855.1. Taxonomy (NCBI): domain Eukaryota; kingdom Metazoa; phylum Chordata; class Actinopteri; order Salmoniformes; family Salmonidae; genus Salvelinus; species Salvelinus namaycush. The sequence continues at coordinate 63,511,149 of NC_052308.1, read as the reverse complement.
TTTGTGGAGAAATGTCCTCTGGTCTGATGAAACAAAAATAGAACAGTTTGGCCATAATGACTATTGTTATGTTCGGAGGAAAAAGGGGGAGGCTTGCAAGCCGAAGAACACCATCCCAGCCGTGAAGCACAGGCGTGGCAGCATCATGTTGTCGGGGTGCTTTGCTGCAGGAGGGACTGGTGCACTTCACAAAACAGATGGCATCATGAGAAGGAAAATTATGTGGATATATTGAAGCAACATCTCAAGACATCAGTCAGGAAGTTAAAGCTTGGTCGCAAATGTGTCTTCCAAATGGACAATGACCCCAAGCATACTTCCAAAGTTGTGGCAAAATGGCTAAAGGACAACAAAGTCAAGGTATTGGAGTGGCCATCACAAAGCCCTGACCTCAATCCCATAGAAAATGTGTGGGCAGAACTGAAAACGCGTGTGCGAGCAAGGAGGCCTACAAACCTGACTCAGTTACACCAGCTCTGTCGGGAGGAATGGGTCAAAATTCACCCAACTTATTGTGGGAAGCTTGTGGAAGGCTACCCGAAACGTTTGACTCAAGTTAAACAATTTAAAGGCAATGCTACCAAATACTAATTGAGTGTATTAAAACTTCTGACCCACTGGGAATGTGATGAAAGAAATAAAAGCTGAAATAATTCTCTCTACTATAATTCTGACATTTCACATTCTTAAAATAAAGTGTTGATCCTAACTGACCTAAGACAGAGAATTTTACTAGGATTAAATGTCAGCAATTGTGAAAAACTGAGTTTAAATGTATTTGGCTAAGGTGCATGTAAACGTCCGACTTCAACTGTATATGGGAATGTCCCATGGTGCTCCCTTTTTGGAAGGAGGTTCTTAAAAAGCTTGAAGAATGGGTGGGACAGCCTATCCCAGAGTCCCTACAGTTGTGCTTATTAGGGGATATACACTATCGGTCAAAAGTTTTAGAACACCTACTCATTCAAGGGTTTTAATATATTTTTACTATTTTCTACATTGTAGAATAATAGTGAAGACATCAAAACGATGAAATAACACATATGGAATCAAGTAGTAACCAAAAATATATTTTATATTTGAGATTCTTCCAATTGCCACCCTTTGCATTCTCTCAAAATTTCAGGAGAGGAAAGAGACATTTTTATAATATGGGAACACTTTATGAATTATAGAAGGGACTGGAAGGTTCACATCCCAACAGGACAATGACCCTAAGAACACAGCCAAGACAATGCAGGAGTGGCTTCAGGACAAGTCTCTGAATGTCCTTGAGTGGCCAAGCCAGAGCCCGGACTTGAACCCGATCGAACATCTCTGGAGGGACCTGAAAATAGCTCTACAGCGACGCTCCCCATCCAACCTGCGAGGATCTGCAGAGAAGAATGGGAGAAACTCCCCAAATACAGATGTGCGAAGCTTGCAGCGTCATACCGAAGACGACTCGAGGCTGTAATCGCTGCCAAAGGTGCTTCAACAAAGTACTTAATAAAGGGTCTGAATACTTATGTAAATGTGATATTTTAGGGGGGGGTTTATAAATTTGTTCCAATTTCTAAAAAACAGTTGTTGCTTTGTCATTATGGAGTATCGTGTGTAAAAAAAAATCTAATTCATTTTACAATAAGGATGTAACGTAACAAAATGTGGAAAAAGTCAAGGGGTCTGAATACTTTTTGAATGCACTGTATGTGGACGTCCTGGGCCAGGAATAGAAGACCAGCCCCGTGACTGAACGTCCTTCTGCCCCCAACGGACCAACTCAAACTCCTGCAAGTGGTCCAGAGCCGACCAACTGTGGCGCCCCTGGATGTAAAGTGCAAGACCAGCAGAGAGGGCTGGCTGGGCTTCGGGCGTAAGAAGGACCACCTCTCAGATGACAACAAATATTCATATCCTGTCGAGAAACATTAGTGGAATAATACACCAAGCGCAATACACAGGACACAAAGAGTTTGTCATTTGGAAATGGTTGAGTGATAGTTGAAGATAGAAAACGGTAGATGGTTAAATACTGATTCTCATTCCTATCATCTTCTTCCACAGATTGTGTGGGATCAGACTCTCAGTAGATGGGTGGATAAGAGTGCAGAGCAGCTGCACAGGAGATGGTAACAACTTTCCACTGTCATTTTAAATCAGAGCATTTTAATTGTATTTGAACTTTGAGCGTGTTATATGGTTGCGTACTACTTGTTTTTACATTTTGTTGATATTTCATTTTACAGAGCAAGCCTCCACCTCCCCTACCAATGGGGATGTACCCCCCTCCTCCAATGGGGAACGCAGGCTAATTCCGGGCCTCTACATCACAAGCGATGTTCTCCCTGAATAAACAGCGGGGAAAGAATCTTCTGGAGTGACGGATCCAGCCGCCGAAAGCCCCCACATCAACTTCACCACGTATCCTCCATTGCCTGGAGAAGAGGCATGCGTGCGAGGGGATGGTGGTCATACACCTTCCATCGCCATGCCGGAATAAACTCTTCAATTGGGTTTAGGAATGGGGAATATGATTGGAGGTATAGAACAATAAATTGTGGCTGGTCGATGAACCAGTTGCGGACCAGAGCAGCCCGGTGGAAACTCACAGTGTCCCAGATGACAACATACCTGGGCTGCTCTGGTCCACCCTCTGCTCGGCTGGAATGAGGATGCCATGTAGTGTGTCCAGGAATGTGATGAGAAGGGCGGTGTTGTATGGACCAAGGTTGGCATGGTGATGGAGGACGCCTTGCTGGCTAATGGCTGCGCACATGGTGATATTCCCTCCACGCTGTCCAGGGACATTCACAATGGCCAATAATGTTCCGTCCCCTTCTTTTGGCCAGGTTGAAGCCAGCCTCATCAATGTAAATATAAACTGGCTGAATTGCAGCGGCATCCAGCTCCAAGACTCTGAAACAGACAAGACAATATGTGACATAGACCTAGAGCAGTCACTATGGTGAGGCACAATACACTGGATTACAGTACTGTAATGTGTCTATACAGTGCTTATATGATAGTACATTCACAGTATAGTACTTACTTGCACATATTCATAGCGCTGTTCTTTAACCCTCTCTGAGTTTCGCTCAAATGGCACCCTGTAGACCTGTTTCATCCGGATTCGGTTGCACTGTAATACACGGTCCAATGTAGACAAGCCCACCTGGTGAATGTTATTGAATATTGTGTTGTCTGTAATTATGTGGTTCTGGATTTCTCGTAGTCTAATGGTATTGTTTGCCACCACCATGTTCACAATAGCGGTCTCCTGTTCTGGTGTGAACAGCCGGTGTCTTCCACCATGGCCTAGCCGTCTCTCAGTTCTGGAGAAGATCCACAAATATGATATGATTGGTTACAGTAAACTAAAATAATCTATTTTCTTTCTATATGAAATTACATTACTGTAACATTGGCCAACAATCACTGAGTAACATAGGCCTACTGATATGTCGGACTGCAGTATACTACAGTATACATACATACCGGTACTTACCGGTTCTCATTTCTGAATGTACGGATGATAGATGCAACCGTGTAGCAGCTCAGGTTAGGCTGAACTCTGCCCAGCCTCCCTCATACTCAATCCATGGTTGAGCACATTGTCAAACAATGTGGCCCTGATCTTATCTGAGACAACTGTCCTTCCTCGTCCTCATCTTACTCTCACTCCTTCCCCTCTAGCCTCTTGCTTCACCCTTGACTTCCATTTTCCTCCAAAACAGGAGAGCTCATCTGTGGCCTTTTATAGTGCTAAAACTCAGATTTCTAAGTGAACAATTCAGCAACTAGTGTTTACACCTGTGAGGCGTGGCTGTTGCCAATTGGTGTATAGAGCTTGGCATTGTGATTGGCGTTGCTTTCCAAAGGGACTAAAGATATTTTAATATCTATAATAATGTACAGAACTGTGTGTAGTGTTTCGCAAAAAGTGTGATATAGAATTGAAAACTTGTGTAAAGCAGAAATTGTGCTTGCAATTTTGCAGACTTGGTTTAGGGATTTGATACTTGAATTTCAGGTTTCTGTGATTGCGTTTCAACTTTCAAGTTCCAATTTGAGTGTGTAAACAATTGGGAAAAACTGCTCATTCATGACATTGTTAGAAGTTATATATACACCTGATAAGTGCACTCCTGATAAGTGCACCTTGAATAAGTGCAAACTGTTTTAAGTGCATTGCAGTGTTTTTCAATAACATTCTTTATAATCGCTCCTGATAACCTCATTCTCTGGTTTATTGCAAACACTATCACATCAGTCCCTCTCAAGCCGTTACAGTTACCAGAAGTCGCGTGTTACAATGTGTTGTCTTTCAGTTCATGCAAGAAATGATCATGAGATGACCATATCAGTTATTATAACTGTTTTCCCATTTGTAGTTTCTCTCTTTCCATTATTAGACTGTTTGGAAACTAACCTAAATCCAAGACGTGTTTGTTTTCGTCCCATGTAAATATAGTATTTTTCTGTTTTTTTTGTACACATTTCAATCTCTTTTTTCCATTTTCAAAATAAATATACATTCCTGCAACCTGCCTCACCCAATGTGGTACGGATCAGCAATTTTTTAGACCTTATAACTGGAACCTCCATCAGTAGCTAGCTAGCTAATAAGCTGCTAGCTATTTGGTCATTGTTAGCCTCTGCTAGCAGTCTTTACCTTTAGCTCGGACTCCTGCCTCTTTAGCCTGGAAAGCTCGGATAATACCTGCCAGTCTGCACAGCGCGATACCAGCCCTGAGCATATCGGACTGTTTTTTTCCACTACATCTCCGGATTCCTGCCGCAAGCTCTGGACCATTACACCGGATCTTCGCAGCTAGCTAGTTGCTACTGAGGAGCTATTGTGGCTAACGCCCTTGTCCAGAAGCATGCACAAGTTAGCCCCAAGCTAGGCCCATCTCCTGGCTAGCAAACGAAGTACACAACTACAACACTTCTCTTGCCAACTGGCCTGGACCCTTTGTCGACACGGAGCCCCGCCGATCCATCACGACTGGTCTGCTGGTCTGCTGACGTAACTCGGCCGATGTGCTCTCAATCGGTCTCTGCGTCATGGATGTTTGGTGATGATCCATCTGCTAGCCCCGGCCTGCTCCCTGAACGCCATGTCTCCCGCTCGTTCAACGTAGTAATCGACTATCGAACTGTTCCCTGTTTCATCTAGTGCTGCTTATTGGACCCTATGATCACTCGGCTACACAGCCGATGCTTGCTGGACTGTCCATTAACACCAACCGGAACCCCCAATAGAAGCTAGCCAGCTAACTAGCTACTAGCTAATAGTCAGTTAGTCACTGCTAGCGGTCATCAGCTAACCTTAGCCCGGGCAAACTCCTGACAGTCTGCATAGCACGATTCAACCCAGAGCATACCGGACTGCTTTTTCTCCACCAAATCTCCATATCTTCGGATTCCTACCGCAAGCTTGGAACCTTTTCACCTGGATCAACCCAGCTAGCTAGCTGCTATCCGAGTGGCTTCTCCTGGCTAACGTCTCTGTCCCGAAGCAAGCACCAGTTAGCCTGGAACTAGAACTAGAGGTTCATCAGCCACTCCTTGGGCTACAATACCTATTTTGCCAATTGGCATGGACCCCTTTTACTGCCAACACGGAGCCCCACCGATCCACCATGACTGGTCTACTGACGTAATCCGCCCGAAGGGGTTTCAACAGGCTCCTCCGTCGCGACGTCCCCTGAAGGCCCATTCGCTAGCCTGCTAGCCACAGCCCGCTAGCTGTCTAGAGCATATCGGACTGTTAGCTGAAGAGGTCCATCAGCCAATTTCTTGGGCTACAATACCTATTTTGCCAATTGGCCTGGACCCTTTTACTGCCTACACAGAGCCCTGCCGATCCATCATGAGGGGGAAACAGACTCTTCCTCCGCGACGTCCCCCTAAGGTCCTTCTGCTAGCCTGCTAGCCCCGGCCCGCTAGCTGTCTGAATCACTGTGTCTACAGCTTGCCTAGCTACTCACTGGTCCCTATAATCACACGGCTATGCATGCCTCTCCCTAATGTCAATTTGCCTTGTCCATTGCTGTTTTGGTTAGTGACAATTGTCTTATTTCACTGTAGAGCCTCCAGCCCTGCTCAATATGCCTTAGCTAGCCCTTTTGTTCCACCTCCCACACATGCGGTGACCTCACCTGGTTTAAATGGTGTCTCTAGAGACACAATTTCTCTCATCGTCACTCAATGCCTTGGTTTATCTCCACTGTATTCACATCCTACCATACCCTTGTCTGTACATTATGCCTTGAATCTATTCTTCCCCGTCCAGAAACCTGCTCCTTTTACTCTCTGTTCCGAACGCACCAGACGACCAGTTCTCATAGCCTTTAGCCGTACCCTTATCCTACTCCTCCTCTGTTCCTCTGGTGATGTAGAGGTTAATCCAGGCCCTGCAGCGCCTAGCTCCACTCCCATTCCCCAGGCACTCTCATTTGTTGACTTCTGTAACCGTAAAAGCCTTGGTTTCATGCATGTTAACATTAGAAGCCTCCTCCCTAGATTTGTTTTATTCACTACTTTAGCACACTCTGCCAACCCGGATGTCCTAGCCGTGTCTGAATCCTGGCTTAGGAAGGCCACCAAAAATCCTGAAATTTCCATCCCTAACTATAACATTTTCCAACAAGATAGAACTGCCAAAGGGGGTGGAGTTGCAATCTACTTCAGAGATAGCCTGCAGAGTTTTGTCATACTATCCAGGTCTGTGCCCAAACAATTCGAGCTTCTACTTCTAAAAATACACCTTTCCAGAAACAAGTCTCTCACCGTTGCAGCTTGTTATAGACCACCTTCAGCCCCCAGCTGTGCCCTGGACACCATATGTGAATTGATTGCCCCCCATCTATCTTCAAAGCTCGTACTGTTAGTTGACCTAAACTGGGACATGCTTAACACCCTGGCCATCCTACAATCTAAGCTAGCTGATATCTCACACAAATTATCAATGAACCTACCAGGTACAACCCCAAATCCATAAACACGGGCACCCTCATAGATATCATCCTGACCAACCTGCCCTCTAAATACACCTCTGCTGTCTTCAACCAGGATCTCAGCGATCACTGCCTCATTGCCTGCGTCCGTAATGGGTCTGCGGTCAAACAACCACCCCTCATCACTGTCAAACGCTCCCTAAAACACTTCAGGGAGCAGGCCTTTCTAATCGACCTGGCCCGGGTATCCTGGAAGGATATAGACCTCATTCCGTCAGTAGAGGATGCCTGGTTATTCTTTAAAAGTGCTTTCCTCACCATCTTAAATAAGCATGCCCCATTCAAAAAAATGTAGAACTAGGAACAGATATAGCCCTTGGTTCACTCAAGACCCATCTGCCCTTGACCAGCACAAAAACATCCTGGGGCGTACCGCATTAGCATCAAATATATAACACAGGCAGTTAGGAAAGTAAAGGCTAGCTTTTTCAAACAGAAATTTGCATCCTGTAGCACAAACTCCCAAAAGTTCTGGGACACTGTAAAGTCCATGGAGAATAAGAGCACCTCCTCCCAGCTGCCCACTGCACTGAGGCTAGGAAACACTGTCACCACCGATAAATCCACGATAATTGAGAATTTCAATAAGCATTTAACTACGGCTTGCCATGCTTTCCACCTGGCTACCCCTACAACGGTCAACAGCCCTGCACCCCCCACAGCAACTTGCCCAAGCCTGCACAATTTCTCCTTCACCCAAATCCAGATAGCTGATGTTCTGAAAGAGTCGCAAAATCTGGAACCCTACAAATCAGCTGGGCTAGACAATCTGGACCCTCTCTTTCTAAAATTATCCAGCGCAATTGTTGCAACCCCTATTACTAGCCTGTTCAACCTTATTTGTATCGTCTGAGATCCCCAAAAACTGGAATGCTGCCGCGGTCATCCCCCTCTTCAAAGGGGGAGACACTCTAGACCCAAACTGTTACAGACCTATATCTATCCTACCCTGCCTTTCTAAGGTCTTCGAAAGCCAAGTTAACAAACAGATCACCGACCATTTCGAATCCCACCATACCTTCTCCGCTATGCAATCTGGTTTCCGAGCTGGTCATGGGTGCACCTCAGCCACGCTCAAGGTCCTAAACGATATCACCTGGCTAAGGCTTTCGACTCTGTCAATCACCACATTCTTATCGGCAGACTCAACAGCCTTGGTTTCTCAAATGACTGCCTCGCCTGGTTCAACTACTTCTCAGACAGAGTTCAGTGTGTCAAATCGGAGGGCCTGTTGTCCGGACCTCTGGCAGTCTCTATGGGGGTGCATCAGGGTTCAATTCTCGGGCCGACTCTTTTCTCTGTATACATCAATGATGTTGCTCTTGCTGCTGGTGATTCTCTGATCCACCTCTACGCACACAACACCATTCTGTATACCTCTGGCCCATCTTTGGACACTGTGTTAACTAACCTCCAGACGAGCTTCAATGCCATACAACTCTCCTTCCGTGGCCTCCAACTGCTCTTAAATGCAAGTAAAACTAAATGCATGCTCTTCAACCGATCGCTGCCCGCACCTGACTTCGGCAATATAATTTACAAAATATCCTCCAACACTCTACTCAACAAATTGGATGCAATCTATCACAGTGCCATCCGTTTTGTCACCAAAGCCCCATATACTACCCATCACTGCGACCTATATGCTCTCGTTGGCTGGGCCTCGCTTCATATTCGTCGCCAAACCCACTGGCTCCAGGTCATCTATAAGTCTTTGCTAGGTAAAGCCCTGCCTTATCTCAGCTCACTGGTCACCATAGCAGCACCCACCCATAGCACGCGCTCCAGAAGGCATATTTCACTGGTCACCCTCAAAGCCAATTCTTCCTTTGGCCGCCTTTCCTTCCAGTTCTCTGCTGCCAATGACTGTAACGAATTGCAAAAATCACTGAAGCTTGCGACTCATATCTCCCTCACTAACTTTAAGCATCAGCTGTCAGAGCAGCTCACAGATCATTGCACCTCTACATAGCCCATCTGTAAATAGCCCATCCAACTACCTCATCCCCATATAGTTTTTTTCTCCTTTGCACCCAAGTATCTCTACTTGCGCATTCATCTTCTGCACATCTATCACTCGTGTTTAATTGCTAAATTGTAATTACTTCGTCACTACGACCTATTTATTGCCTTACCTCCCTAATCTTACCTCATTTGCACACACTGTATATAGATTTGTTCTATTGTGTTATTGACTGTACGTTTGTTTATTCTATGTGTAACTCTGTGTTGTTGTTTGTGTCGCACTGCTTTGCTTTATCGTCGCCAGGTCGCAGTTGTAAATGAGAACTTGTTCTCAACTGGCCTACCTGGTTAAATAAAAGGTGTTTATTTTAATTTTTTATGTCTGTGTACCTTCTAGTAAACATCCATCCACGTGGGGATGCTGTGATGTGTTTACTGGCTCACAACCGACTGATACAAACAGAAGAAGACAATGCGGAAGTAAAACTGGGAGATGGTTTGTTTTGTGGACAGCGGCAACCATTACTTTCTCGTGGATAAAACCATACCACAGACAAAAGAGGTTCGTTATCAGTGTATTTGCCATACTAGTTGAGTACTCACCTCTCAGTCGACTAAACATGTCTACATTACAAATGTTGCGCGTGTTCTTAAATGAGCGTTTAACGGTGGCTGCTGTGGAGATTTTCGGGGCAGTTGAGAAAACGGTAGTCGAGTACCAGGAAGAGAATGATCGGCTACGGAGACTGCTACGGACTGCACCGGACATAAAACTATGTAGAGAAGGTTCGTATGTAGATTTACAAATACCTAGCTACAATAATGTTTTATGAACAGCTAAGTTGTTTAGACAAACAGTGATTTACCATTTAATAAATGTTTAAATAGTTCAATGTAACGTTTATTGTGCATTATGAAAAAGTTGTCACGAAAAGCTTATTAAAATAGCATATAGCTCGATATGTGTACACCGGCATGTCTTAACGTTGGTTATATACAGTACCAGTCAAGAGTTTGGACAAACCTACTCATTCAAGGTTATTCTTTGTTTTTACTATTTTCTACATTGTAGAATAATAGTGAAGACTTCAAAACTATGAAATAACACATGGAATCATGTAGTAGCCAAAAAAGTGTTAAACAAATCAAAATATATTTTTGATTCTTCAAAGTAGCCACTCTTTGCCTTGATGACAGCTTTGCACACTCTTGGAATTCTCTCAACCAGCTTCACGAGGAATGCTTTTCCAACAGTCTTGAAGGAGTTCCCACATATGCTGAGCACTTGTTGGCTGCTTTTCCTTCACTCTGCGGTCCAACTCATCCCAAACCATTTCAATTGGGTTAAGATCGGGTGATTGTGTAGGCCAGGTCATCTGATGCAGCACTCCATCACTCTCTTTCTTACTTAAATAGCCCTTACACAGACTGGAGGTGTGTTGGGTCATTGTTCTGTTGAAAAACAAATGATAGTCCCACTAAGCGCAAACCAGATGGGATGGTGTATCAATGCAGCATGCTGTGGTAGCCATGTGGGTTAAGTGTGCATTGAATTCTAAATAAATCACTGACAGTGTCACCAGCAAAGCACCATAACACCTCCTCCTCCATGCTTCACGGTGGGAACCACACATGCGGAGATCATGCGTTCACCTACTCTGCGTCTCACAAAGACATGGCGGTTGAAACCAAAAATCTCAAATTTGGACTCATCAGACCAAAGGACTGTTTCCACTTGTCTAATGTCCATTGCTTGTGTTTCTTGGCCCAAGCAAGTCTCTTCTTCTTATTGGTGTCCTTTAGTAGTGGTTTCTTTGTAGCAATTCGACCATGAAGGCCTGATTCACGCAGTCTCCTCTAAACAGTTGATGTTGGGATGTGTCTGTTACTTTAACTCGGAAGCATTTGGGCTGCAATCTGAGGTTCAATTAACTCTAATGAACTTATCCTCAGCAGCAGAGGTAACTCTGGGTCTTCCTTTCCTGTGGCGGTCCTCATGAGACCCAGTTTCATCATAGCGCTTGAGTGTTTTTGCGACTGCATTTGAAAAAACGTTCAAAGTTCTTCACATTTCCTGGATTGACTGACTTTCATGTCTTAAAGTAATGGACTGTTGTTTCTCTTTGCTTATTTGACCTGTTCTTGCCATAATTTGGACTTGGTCTTTTATCAAATAGGGCTATCTTCCTTACCACCCTTACCATGTCTCAACACAACTGAATAGCTCAAACGCATTAAGAAGGAAAGAAATTCCACACATTTAACAGGCACACCTGTTAATTGAAATGCATTCCAGGTGACTACCTCATGAAGCTAGTTGAGAGAATGCCAATAGTGTGCAAAGCTGTCAAGGCAAAGGGTGGCTATTTGAAGAATCTCAAATATAAAATATATTTTGATTTGTTTAACACTTTTTGGTTACTACATGATTCCATGTGTGTTATTTCATAGTTTGATGTCTTCACTATTGTAAAATGTAGAAAATAGTCAAAATAAAGAAAAACCCTTGAATGACTGTGTCCAAACTTTTGACTGGTACTGTATATCTTTTATAGAGATGAAGGGTTTTTATTTATATGGTATAGATAACCTCTGCTCCTCCTCGCCTTCCCTCCAGAGTCCCTTCGGTTATCTGTTGCTGTCACTGAAAACGAGGTTCCCCCTAAGCAGCAGGAGTGGAGAACCAGTCTGCAGCAGGAGGACCTAGAACCCACACAGATTAAAGAGGAACAGGAGGAACTCTGGACCTGTCAAGAGGAAGAGCAGCTTCAAGAGCAAGAGGCTGATATCCTAGTTTTCAAATTCCCTCCAATTTGTGTGAAAAGTAAATGTGATCAGGAGAACCCAATTCAGTCCTTTTCTCTTCCCCAAACCCAGACAGTGGAGAACAGAGACAGTAACTCTAAACCAGTTGATCTTCCACATTTTGTCACTGTTACCCACCTAGAGGGTCTCGACATTCCCTGTGACCCTCCAGATAATCAAAACAATGCCTACAGCCACAGCTCAACTGTAAGCAGCGACCCAGTAGGACTTGACAGCAGCCCACCATTGAATTCCAACCCATCAATGAGGGAACACTGTTCCAAACCCAGCACCACGTCTAGAAAAACTCACTGCTGCTTTGACTGTGGTGAAATATTTGCTCTGACAGCTGACCTACAGGGGCATGTGACTCTCGCCAAGAAGAGACCCAGCGAATGCCGCCTCTGCAAAAAACACTACAACTCCACCTGTAAATTAAAGGCCCATGTCAGACTCTGTCACGTGGAGAAACCCTGCACCTGCCCCTTTTGTGGAAAGACCTTCAAACTCAAAGGACATCTGTCCAGACATATGAGGATTCACACAGGAGAGAAACCATTTAGCTGTGGTGACTGTGGGAAGAATTTCATTCAGAAGGGGGACCTAAGGAGGCATGTACTGACTCACACTGGAGAGAAACCATTTAGCTGTGGTGACTGTGGGAAAAGCTTCAATCGGAAAGGGAACTTGAACTTGCACATACTGACTCACACAGGAGTGAACGTCCACAAAGAAAGAAACAAATAAAGAAAACAGAATAAAAGCACAGAGAGAATTAGCACAAAGACATCTTGTTAGAAGATGGACAACACTTTGGAAAAGCAAAGCAACTGGATCATTCATTCTCTGGGTTTTAGAATAATAGATGTCATGATTTTACTTTTGTAAAACATTCTATGAACAATAAAGTTTGATTTTATATAACAGTACAGAGTACAGTAGTTATACATACATGTCTTCTGTTCAGTCTCTTGATGTTTTCATGTCATTATAAACCGGAATTCCTGGTAGTTTGTTTTGGAATGTCTCCAGAATAGTCTGACAGATGTTATTGATACATTTAAAAAAAAAAAAAATGAATACTTCCAGAAAATATAATTTTCCAGTCCAATATAATTATATATATATATATATATATATATACACACACACACACACACACACAGTTGAAGTCAGAAGTTTACATACACCTTAGCCAAATACATTTAAACTCAGTTTTTCACAATTCCTGACATTTAATCCTAGTAAAGATTCCCTGTCTTAGGTCAGTTAGGATCACCACTTTATTTTAAGAATGTGAAATGTCAGAATAATAGTAGAGAGAACTATTTATTTCAGCTTTTATTTCTTTCATCACATTCCCAGTGGGTCAGAAGTTTACATGCACTCAATTAGTATTTGGTAGCATTGGCTTTAAATGGTTTAACTTGGGTCAAATGTTTTGGGTAGCCTTTCACAAGCTTCCCACGATAAGTTGGGTGAATTTTGGCCCATTCCTCCTGACAGAGCTGGTGTAACTGAGTCAGGTTTGTAAGCTTCCTTGCTCGCACACGCTTTTTCAGTTCTGCCCACAAAATTTCTATAGGATTGAGGTCAGGTCTTTGTGATGGCCACTCCAATACCTTGACTTTGTTGTCCTTAAGCCAATTTGCCACAACTTTGGAAGTATGCTTGGGGTCATTGTCCATTTGGAAGACCCATTTGGACCAAGCTTTAACTTCCTGACTGATGTCTTGAGATGTTGCTTCAATATATCCACATCATTTTCCATACACATCATTTTCCTTCCTCATGATGCCATTTATTTTGTGAAGTGCACCAGTCCCTCCTGCAGCAAAGTCCCCCCACAACATGATGCTGCCACCTTCGTGTTTCACGGTTGGGATGGTGTTCTTCGGCTTGTAAGCCTAACCCTTTTTCCTCCAAACATAACGATGGTCATTATGGCCAAACAGTTCTATTTTTGTTTCATCAGACCAGAGGACATTTCTCCAAAAAGTACGATCTTTGTCCCCATGTGCAGTTGCAAACCGTAGTCTGGCTTTTTGTATGGCGGTTTTGGAGCAGTGGCTTCTTCCTTGCTGAGCAGCCTTTCAGGTTATGTCGATATAGGACTTGTTTTACTGTGGATATATTGTCACGCCCTGACCTTAGATATCTGTTTTTCTATACATTTTGGTTAGGTGTGACTAGGGTGGGTATGCTGGTTTTTGTATGTCTAGGGGTGTTGTATGTCTAGTGGTTTTGTATGTCTATGTTGGCCTGATATGGTTCCCAATCAGAGACAGCTGTTTATCGTTGTCTCTGATTGGGGATCATATTTTATGTAGCCATTTTCCTCGTTTGTGTTGTGGGATCTTGTCTACATTGAGTTGCGTAAGTGCACACCTGTAGCTTCACGTTTCGTTTGGTTGTTTTGTGAGGTGAGTTTCAGTTGATTAAAATTATGTGGAACTCTACTCACGCTGCGCCTTGGTCTCATCCTTTCAACGATCGTGACATATATAGATACTTTTGTACCTGTTTCCTCCAGCATCTTCACAAGGTCCTTTGCTGTTCTGGGATTGATTTGCACTTTTCACACCAAAGTATGTTCATCTCTAGGAGACAGAATGCGTCTCCTTCCTGAGCGGTATGACGGCTGCGTGGTCCCATGGTGTTTATACTTGCGTACTATTGTTTGTACAGATGAACGTGGTACCTTCAGGCGTTTAGAAATTGCTCCCAAGGATGAACCAGACTTGTGGAGGTCTACAATTTTTTGGGGCTGATTTCTTTTGATTTTCCCATGATGTCAAGCAAAGATGCACGGAGTTTGAAGGTAGGCCTTGAAATACATCCACAGGTACACCTCCAATTGACTCAAATTATGTAAATTAGACTATCAGAAGCTTCTAAAGCCATTACATAATTTTCTTGTATTTTCCAAGCTGTTTAAAGGCACAGTCAACTTAGTGTATGTAAACTTCTGACCCACTAGAATTGTCATACAGTGAATTATAAGTTAAATAATCTGTCTGTAAACAATTGTTGGAAAAATTACTTATGTCAATCACAAAGTAGATGTCCTAACCGACTTGCCAAAACTATAGTTTGTTAACAAGAAATTTGTGGAGTGGTTGAAAAACAAGTTAATGACTCCAACCTAAGTGTATATAAACTTCAGACTTCAACTGTAAATGTGGTATAGCTGATTTTACATTATGACACGATAATGCAATAATGAAAAAGATCATTATGGCCTAAAATGTCACAATTTTGTAACGTGGCTGGTCATAATGGTAAGTTGTCTGGATGCCATTGGTATTCATTGCTGTGACATAGGCCTAAGTAACACAACTAAGTTATGACATATGCAGTCATGATTGTGACTCAAGTATAGTGTGTCTTAATAGTACCAGTAAACTTGTACTGTCTCATAATCCAGCCTCAAGACGAGAGAGGAAGTGGATGGGTTTTTCCCAAGGTGAAAAGCAGGGCCTTTTCTAGCCTTTCGGGGGCCCTAAGCAAGATTTGGTTGGAGGGCCCCCCCACCAAGCGGGCACAAATGTTTAGTGGCTTCCCCTCTTGATAGCAGAGAGAAATGTCACTAAGTTAATTTGATGTTAATGCGAGTGTAGCGAAATGCTTGTGCTTCTAGTTCTGACAGTGCAGTAATATCTAACAAGTAGTCTAACAATTCCACAACTACCTAATACACACACATCTAAAAGGGATGGAATAAGAACATGTACATACAGTATAAATATATGGATGAGCGGCATAGGCAAGATGCAATAGATGGTATAAGATACCGTATATACATACAGTGGGGCAAAAAAGTATTTAGTCAGCAACCAATTGTGCAAGTTCTCCCACTTAAAAAGATGAGAGGCCTGTAATTTTCATCATAGGTACACTTCAACTATGACAGACAAAATGAGAAAAAAAATACAGAAAATCACATTGTAGGATTTTTAATGAATTTATTTGCAAATTATGGTGGAAAATAAGTATTTGGTCAATAACAAAAGTTTATCTCAATACTTTGTTATATACCCTTTGTTGGCAATGACAGAGGTCAAATGTTTTCTGTAAGTCTTCACAAGGTTTTCACACACTGTTGCTGGTATTTTGGCTCATTCCTCCATGCAGATCTCCTCTAGAGCAGTGATGTTTTGGGGCTGTTGCTGGGCAACACGGACTTTCAACTCCCTCCAAAGATTTTCTATGGGGTTGAGATCTGGAGACTGGCTAGGCCACTCCAGGACCTTGAAATGCTTCTTACGAAGCCACTCCTTCGTTGCCCGGGCGGTGTGTTTGGGATCATTGTCATGCTGAAAGACCCAGCCACGTTTCATCTTCAATGCCCTTGCTGATGGAAGGAGGTTTTCACTCAAAATCTCACGATACATGGCCCCATTCATTCTTTCCTTTACACAGATCAGTCGTCCTGGTCCCTTTGCAGAAAAACAGCCCCAAAGCATGATGTTTCCACCCCCATGCTTCACAGTAGGTATGGTGTTCTTTGGATGCAACTCAGCATTCTTTGTCCTCCAAACACGACGAGTTGAGTTTTTACCAAAAAGTTCTATTTTGGTTTCATCTGACCATATGACATTCTCCCAATCTTCTTCTGGATCATCCAAATGCTCTCTAGCAAACTTCAGACGGGCCTGGACATGTACTGGCTTAAGCAGGGGGACACGTCTGGCACTGCAGGATTTGAGTCCCTGGCGGCGTAGTGTGTTACTGATGGTAGGCTTTGTTACTTTGGTCCCAGCTCTCTGCAGGTCATTCACTAGGTCCCCCCGTGTGGTTCTGGGATTTTTGCTCACCGTTCTTGTGATCATTTTGACCCCACGGGGTGAGATCTTGCGTGGAGCCCCAGATCGAGGGAGATTATCAGTGGTCTTGTATGTCTTCCATTTCCTAATAATTGCTCCCACAGTTGATTTTTTCAAACCAAGCTGCTTACCTATTGCAGATTCAGTCTTCCCAGCCTGGTGCAGGTCTACAATTTAGTTTCTGGTGTCCTTTGACAGCTCTTTGGTCTTGGCCATAGTGGAGTTTGGAGTGTGACTGTTTGAGGTTGTGGACAGGTGTCTTTTATACTGATAACAAGTTCAAACAGGTGCCATTAATACAGGTAACGAGTGGAGGACAGAGGAGCCTCTTAAAGAAGAAGTTACAGGTCTGTGAGAGCCAGAAATCTTGCTTGTTTGTAGGTGACCAAATACTTATTTTCCACCATAATTTGCAAATAAATTCATTAAAAATCCTACAATGTGATTTTCTGGAAAACATTTTTTCTCATTTTGTCTGTCATAGTTAAAGTGTACCTATGATGAAAATTACAGGCCTCATCTTTTTAAGTGGGAGAACTTGCACAATTGGTGGCTGACTAAATACTTTTTTGCCCCACTGTATTTGATGAGTAATGTAAGATATGTAAACATTATTAAAGTGGCATTATTTAAAGTGACTAGTGATCCATTTATTAAAGTGGCCAATGATTTGAGTCTGTATGTAGGCAGCAGCCTCTCTGAGTTAGTGATTGCTGTTTAATTAACAGTCTGAGATAGAAGCTGTTCTTCAGTCTCTCTGTCCCAGCATTGATGCACCTGTACTGACCTCACCTTCTGGATGGTAGTGGGGTGAACAGGCAGTGGCTCAGGTGGTTGTTGTCCTTGATGATATTTTGGGCCTTCCTGTGACATCGGGGGCTGTAAGTGTCCTGGAGGGCAGGTAGTTTCCCCCTGGTGATGCGTTGTGCAGACCGCACCACCCTCTGGAGAGCCTTGCGGTTGAGGGTGGTGCAGTTGCCGTACCAGGCGGTGATACAGCCCGGCAGAATGCTTTCAATTGTGCATCTGTAAACGTTTGTCAGGGTTTTCGGTGACAAGCCAAATTTCTTCAGCCTCCTGAGGTTGAAGAGGCGCTGTTGCGCCTTCTTCACCACACTGTCTGTGTGGGTGGACCATTTCAGTTTGTCTGTCATGTGTACGCCGAGGAACTTAAAACTTTCCACCTTCTCCACTACTGTCCCGTCGATGTGGATAGGGGGGTGCTCCCTCTGGTGTTTCCTGAAGTCCACGATCATCTCCTTTGTTTTGTTGACGTTGAGTGAGAGGTTATTTTCCTGACACCACACTCCGAGTGCTCTCACCACCTCCCTGTAGGCTGTCTCGTTGTTGTTGGTAATCAAGCCCACTGCTGTTGTGTCGTCTGCAAACTTGATGATTGAGTTGGAGGCGTGTATGGCCACACAGTCATGGGTGAACAGGGAGTACAGGAGAGGGCTGAGCACGCACCCTTGTGGGGCCCCAGTGTTGAGGGTCAGCGAAGTGGAGATGTTGTTTCCTACCTTCACCACCTGGGGGCGGCCTGTCAGAAAGTCCAGGAGACAATTGCACAGGGCAGAGTTGAGACCCAGGGCCTCAAGCTTAATGATGAGCTTGGAGGGTACTATGGTGTTGAATGCTGAGCTGTAGTCAATGAACAGCATTCTTACATAGGTATTCCTCTTGTCCAGGTTGGATTGGGCAGTGTGCAGTGTGATGGCGATTGCATCATCTGTGGACCTGTTGGGGCGGTATGGTCTAGGGTGGCAGGTAAGGTGGAGGTGATATGATCCTTGACTAGTCTCTCAAAGCACTTCATGATGACAGAAGTGAGTGCTACGGGGCGATAGTCATTTAGTTCAGTTATCTTTGTTCCTGTACCCAAGAAGGCAATGGTGGCCATCTTGAAGCATGTGGGGACAGCAGACTGGGATAGGGAGTGATTGTATATGTCCGTAAACACACCAGCCAGCTGGTTTGCGCATGCTCTGAGGACGTGGCTAGGAATGCCATCTGGGCCAGCAGCCTTGCGAGGGTTAACACGTTTAAAATAACCAGAGGGGGGTCTGCCGTCCTTGGTAGCGGGCCGCATCGGTGACACTTTTTTATCCTCAAAGCAGGAAAGGAACGTGTTTAATTTGTCTGGAAGCAAGACATCGGTGTCTGTGACGTGGCTAGTTTTCTTTTTGTAGTCCGTAATTGCCTGTAGACCCTGCCACATACGTCTCGTGTCTGAGCCGTTGAATTGCGACTCCACTTTGTCCCTATACCGACATTTCGCTTGTTTGATTGCCTTGCGGAGGGAAGAACTACACTGTTTATATTTGGCCATATTCCCAGTCATCTTTCCATGGTTAAATGGGGTGGTTTGCGCTTTCAGTTTTGCGCGAATGCCGCCATCCAGCCACGGTTTCTGGTTAGGGTAGGTTTTAATAGTCAGAGTGGATACAACATCTCCAACGCACTTCCTTATAAACTCACTCACTTAGTCAGCGTATAAATCAATGTTATTCTCTGAGGCTGCCTGGAACACTTCCCAGTCCGCGTGATCAAAACAATCTTGAACCGTGGATTCTGATTGGTCAGACCAGCGTTGAATGGTTCTAGTCACGGGTACATCCAGTTTGAGTTTCTGCCTATAGGATGGTAGGAGCAAAATGGAGTCATGGTCGTATTTGCCGAAGGGAGAGCGGGGGAGGGCCTTGTATGCTTTGCGGAAGTTAGAGTAGCAGTGGTCCAGTGTACTGCCCTCGCGAGTGCTGCAATCAATATGCTGGTAGAATTTAGGTAGCCTTGTTCTCAAATTTGCTTTGTTAAAATCCCCAGCTACAATAAATGCAGCTTTGGGACTCAAGAGTCCAGTGAAGTTTCTTAAGGGCCGTCGTGGTGTCTGCTTGAGGGGGGATATACACAGCTGTGACAATAACTGACAAGAATTCTCTTGGGAGATATGGTCGGCATTTGATTGTAAGGAATTCTAGGTCAGGTGAACAGGACTTGAGTTCCTGTATGTTGTTATGATTACACCATGAGTCATTAATCATGAAGCCCTTCTTCTTCTCAGAGAGATGTTTATTTCTGTCGGCGCGACACATGAAGAAACCCGATGGCTGTACCGACTCCAACAACATATCCCGAGAGCCATGTTTCCGTGAAACAGAATGTTACAATCTCTGATGTCTCTCTGGAAGGCAACCCTTGCCCTAATTTCATCCACCTTGTTGTCTAGAGACTGGACATTGGCGAGTAATATACTCGGAAGCGGTGACTGGACATTCATTTGTGGCCACTAGATTGCTTTGATATAGCTTAAAGCTATTAACAAACCATAGCTCCCAATTTGAAGAAGACAATGCTCTGATCATTGGCAGATCGCTCCCAACCCATAGGAATCCCCACTACTTTAAAATGATGGAAGCCAGAGATACTGAAGGAATTGAGAACGCGGTAAAGCGTCTTCCCATTGGAAAAAAGGTAAACGCTCTGGTCTGTGTAAGTGGGCGATCCCCCTCTTGCGTTAGCATGCTTTCTCGCATGAGCCGTCCTAGGCTGCTTCAGGCGCTTTGAGAAATTGCACAGACCTCAAACAGTGGCTTTTCTCCTAATCTACGAATTGAAAATATGTCAGTTTGGGCTCATAATGCGCATAACACGTTTGGTTTGTCACAAAATTAGGCAAAAATGTACTACCGTGACTGTGTGTGGGGGAAATCTGTAATATACGGCCAAATCTTTGGCTCTCCTTTAGGCACCAATGCAGTAACGGCTGGCTCTGGTCTACTTAGCCTCCCCATACTCCCCCGACCACAGAAAACAAACCAATGAGATGTCTCGCTTTCTGTAATGTCTCTGAGAGAAGCCCTAAATGGCAATTACCATGAAAAAAATGGTTATATCCAAGCTAAGTCCTCTAACTATATCTATGAGATATACTGATATACAGATACAGTACCAGTCAAAAGTTTGGACACACCTACTCATTTAAGGGTTTTTCTTCATTTTTACTATTTTCTACTTTGTAGAATAATAGAAAAGACATCAAAACCATGAAATAACACATATGGATTCATGTAGGAACCAAAAAAGTGTTAAAGAAATCTAAATACATTTTAGATTCTTCAAAGTAGCCACCCTTTGCCTTGATGACAGCTTTGCACACTCTTGGCATTCTCTCAACCAGCTTCACCTGGAATGCTTTTCCAACAGTCTTGAAGGATTTCCCACATATGCTGAGCACTTGTTGGCTGCTTTTCCTTCACTCTGCGGTCCAATTCATCCCAAACCATCTCATTTGGGCTGAGGTCAGGGGATTGTGGAGGCCAGGTCATCTGATGCAGCCTTCCGTCACGCTCCTTCTTGGTCAAATAGCCCTTACACAGCCTGGAGGGGTGTTGGGTCATTGTCCTGTTGAAAAACTAATGATAGTGGGACTAAGTGCAAACCAGATGGGAATGCGTATTGCTGCAGAATGCAGTGGTAGCCATGCTGGTTAAGTGTGCCTCAGAATAAAAAATAAAAAGCAAAGCACCCCCACACCTCCTCCATACTTCACGGTGGGAACCACACATGCAGAGATCATCCGTTTACCTACTACGCGTCTCAAAAAGATGGGTTGGAACCAATAATCTCAAATTTGGACTCATCAGACCAAAGGACAGATTTCCTCCAGTCTAATGTCCATTGCTCGTTTTTCTTGGCCCAAGGAAGTCTCTTCTTATTGGTGTCCTTTAGTAGTGGTTTCTTTGCAGAAATTCAACCATGAAAGCCTGATTCAAGCAGTCTCTTCTGAACCGTTGATGTTGAGATGTATTTGTTACTTGAACTCCGTGAAGCATTTATTTGGGCAGCAAATTCTGAGGCTGGTAACTCTAATGAACTTATCCTCTGCAGCAGAGAGAACTCTGGGTCTTCCTTTCCTGTAGCGGTCCTCATGAGAGCCAGTTTCATCATGGCACTTGAAGAAACTTTGAAAGTTCTTGAAATTTCCAAGATTGACTGACCTTCGTGTTTTAAAGTAATGATGGCCTGTCATTTATCTTTGCTTATTTGAGCTGTTCTGACATAATATGGACTTAGTCTTTTACCAAATAGGGTTATCTTCTGTATACCACCCCTACCTTGTCACAACACAACTGATTGGCTCAAACGCATTAAGAAGGAAAGAAATTCTACAAATTAATTTAAGGCGCCCAGCAGTTTCACTGGCTGTTGAAGAGGTGGGACGCTAACGTCTCACGTACCCAAGAGAGGTTTTAACAAGGCACATCTGTTAATTAAAATGCATTCCAGGTGACTACCTCATGAAGCTGATTGAGAGAATGCCAAGAGTATGCAAATCTATCATCAAGGCAAAGGATGGCTACTTTGTATTTGTTTAACACTTTTGGTTACTACATGATTCCATATGTGTTATTTCATCATTTTGATGTCTTCACTATTATTCTACAATGTAGAAAATAGTAAGATTTAGTAGGTGTGTCCAAACCCTCAACATACTGTATATACCGTTATATAGCTGTGGTGACTGTGGGAAAAGCTTCAATCGGAGGGGGCAGCTTAAGGTGCACATACAGACTCACACAGGAGAGAAACAACATGGCTGCTTAGTCTGTGGTAAAAGATTCACTCATAAGGTTTATCTAGGGAAGCATGTGGATAAGGTCCACAAAGGAAGAAAGAAAGAAAACAGGAGGAAAACTGAAAGAAAGTGAAATAGGACAAATATATTCTATCAACAGGTGGGAATAATCCAACACTTCCCACACTGCCCCTACTCGGATGGTATCGCGCCGTCCCAACCTTCGCTCTCTCTCCCCCGCTACTCTCTCCTCTTCCATCCTATCATCTCTTCCCTCTGCTCAAACCTTCTCCAACCTATCTCCTGATTCTGCCTCCTCAACCCTCCTCTCCTCCCTTTCTGCATCCTTTGACTCTCTATGTCCCCTATCCTCCAGGCCGGCTCGGTCCTCCCCTCCTGCTCCGTGGCTCGACGACTCATTGCGAGCTCACAGAACAGGGCTCCGGGCAGCCGAGCGGAAATGGAGGAAAACTCGCCTCCCTGCGGACCTGGCATCCTTTCACTCCCTCCTCTCTACATTCTCCTCTTCTGTCTCTGCTGCTAAAGCCAATTTCTACCACTCTAAATTCCAAGCATCTGCCTCTAACCCTAGGAAGCTCTTTGCCACCTTCTCCTCCCTCCTGAATCCTCCTCCCCCTCCTCCCCCCTCCTCCCTCTCTGCGGATGACTTCGTCAACCATTTTGAAAAGAAGGTCGACGACATCCGATCCTCGTTTGCTAAGTCAAACGACACCGCTGGTTCTGCTCACACTGCCCTACCCTGTGCTTTGACCTCTTTCTCCCCTCTCTCTCCAGATGAAATCTCGCGTCTTGTGACGGCCGGCCGCCCAACAACCTGCCCGCTTGACCCTATCCCCTCCTCTCTTCTCCAGACCATTTCCGGAGACCTTCTCCCTTACCTCACCTCGCTCATCAACTCATCCTTGACCGCTGGCTACGTCCCTTCCGTCTTCAAGAGAGCGAGAGTTGCACCCCTTCTGAAAAAACCTACACTCGATCCCTCTGATGTCAATAACTACAGACCAGTATCCCTTCTTTCTTTTCTCTCCAAAACTCTTGAACGTGCCGTCCTTGGCCAGCTCTCCTGCTATCTCTCTCAGAATGACCTTCTTGATCCAAATCAGTCAGGTTTCAAGACTAGTCATTCAACTGAGACTGCTCTTCTCTGTGTCACGGAGGCGCTCCGCACTGCTAAAGCTAACTCTCTCTCCTCTGCTCTCATCCTTCTAGACCTATCGGCTGCCTTTGATACTGTGAACCATCAGATCCTCCTCTCCACCCTCTCCGAGCTGGGCATCTCCGGCAAGGTCCACGCTTGGATTGCGTCCTACCTGACAGGTCGCTCCTACCAGGTGGCGTGGCGAGAATCTGTCTCCGCACCACGTGCTCTCACCACTGGTGTCCCCCAGGGCTCTGTTCTAGGCCCTCTCCTATTCTCGCTATACACCAAGTCACTTGGCTCTGTCATATCCTCACATGGTCTCTCCTATCATTGCTATGCAGACGACACACAATTAATCTTCTCCTTTCCCCCCTCTGATAACCAGGTGGTGAATCGCATCTCTGCATGTCTGGCAGACATATCAGTGTGGATGACGGATCACCACCTCAAGCTGAACCTCGGCAAGACGGAGCTGCTCTTCCTCCCGGGGAAGGACTGCCCGTTCCATGATCTCGCCATCACGGTTGACAACTCCATTGTGTCCTCCTCCTCCGAGTGCTAAGAACCTTGGCGTGATCCTGGACAACACCCTGTCGTTCTCAACTAACATCAAGGCGGTGACCCGTTCCTGTAGGTTCATGCTCTACAACATTCGCAGAGTACGACCCTGCCTCACGCAGGAAGCGGCGCAGGTCCTAATCCAGGCACTTGTCATCTCCCGTCTGGATTACTGCAACTCGCTGTTGGCTGGGCTCCCTGCCTGTGCCATTAAACCCCTACAACTCATCCAGAACGCCGCAGCCCGTCTGGTGTTCAACTTTCCCAAGTTCTCTCACGTCACCCCGCTCCTCCGCTCTCTCCACTGGCTTCCAGTTGAAGCTCGCATCCGCTACAAGACCATGGTGCTTGCCTACGGAGCTGTGAGGGGAACGGCACCTCCGTACCTTCAGGCTCTGATCAGGCCCTACACCCAAACAAGGGCACTGCGTTCATCCACCTCTGGCCTGCTCGCCTCCCTACCTCTGAGGAAGTACAGTTCCCGCTCAGCCCAGTCAAAACTGTTCGCTGCTCTGGCACCCCAATGGTGGAACAAACTCCCTCACGACGCCAGGTCAGCGGAGTCAATCACCACCTTCCGGAGACACCTGAAACCCCACCTCTTTAAGGAATACCTAGGATAGGATAAAGTAATCCTTCTAACCCCCCCCTCCCCCCCCTTAAAAGAGTTAGATGCACTATTGTAAAGTGGTTGTTCCACAGGATATCATAAGGTGAATGCACCAATTTGTAAGTCGCTCTGGATAAGAGCGTCTGCTAAATGACTTAAATGTAATGTAAATGTAATAAAAAAGCAAGACGTGGACAACAGTCTTAGCAAAGCACCTCTGGACCATTCATGCCGTTGTCTTAAGATAAATGGATG
Organism: Salvelinus namaycush; assembly: GCF_016432855.1. NCBI lineage: Eukaryota > Metazoa > Chordata > Actinopteri > Salmoniformes > Salmonidae > Salvelinus > Salvelinus namaycush. Next base: position 63,486,389 of record NC_052308.1, on the reverse strand, counting down.
TGTGATGAATTTACTTTTACAGAACATTCTATGTAAACAAGGTTTCATTGTATTTGAAGGGTGAGGTAATGATCAAACAGTAGTATGCAGTATTATGTGAATCTCACAGGTCTGCTGTAGAAAGTCTGTTGAATTTTTCACATTATTACCAACAGGAATATCTGGTTGTTTGTTTTGGAATGTCTCTTCGGATGATGAGAGAATGGTCTGGCGGGTGTTATTGACGCATTGAAAATATCTCCTTCCATATGTCTTTTTGTCATAAATTGACCTAATGCTGCTCATTCATGATATTCTTTGAGTCTTTATGGAAGTAATGATTTAAAGTCGATTCCTGATAAGTGCACTTTGTATGAGTGAAAACTCTAAGTGCACAACAGTGTTTGTCCAGTCCCATTTCAGTGACATTCTTTGTAATTGTTCTGATAAGCGCATTCTCGTTTTTAAATGCAGTCCCAAGCCGTTGCAGTTGTCAGGAGTCGCCTGTGTTAAAATGTATTGTCTTTCAGTTCATGTTTCCCCACATGAAGTTATCTATTTCTGGAGCTTGAAGTAAAACTCCATCCACATGGAGGTGCTGTGTCATCAGAATCTTGGTATAGGCCTATGCAATTAGGGTCTTGATTCAATCCTTATCGCGGGAGATTCGTGGCATAGTCAGATTGAAATTTAAAGGCACTGTTCCTGCCTTCGCGGCGATTGCAGTCACAGTAAACATTGCGTACAGTATGTCGACTCAATAGGAAATGACCTTTAAATATCAATTGCGCTATACCGTAGATGCTCTGCGATATGGATTGAATCGAGCCCTAGATTTACAATGTCTGAGGACAGTTTCTCCAGTTAGTGCTGCAGATTGTGCTATGTTTGGTGATGTAGTGATTCTGGGGGAACAGACAACAAAGAGGGCTATGGCCACAGTCCTTGGCCATAAAGGTCCAGACATTGCCCTTAGACATACAGGTCTAGGATCAGCTTACCCTCCACTGGCTCCACAAATCCTACTCAAAACCATGAGAAGGGGAAACACAAAATGGACCATAGATCAGTCTGTAGTTGCCTACCAAATACATTGTGTCAACATTAACAGTATTTAAAAATGTAATATACAAGATTACATCAATATCATAAATTAGCAACATTAAGACAAAATGTATAAAAAATATTATTGGACAAATGCAAGGACACATTTTCTTAGAGAACATATATTTTTATGTATCAATAACATCAGTCAGACTATTCTGGAGACAAACTAGCAGGAATTCCTGTTTATAATGATGTGAAAACATCAAGAGACTGAACAGCAGACCTGTGAGTTGAAGTACTCTGTACTCTTAGATCAAATCAAACTTTATTTACATAGAACGTTTTACAAAAGTAAATTCATGACATCTATTTATCTGAAACCCACAGAATGAATGATCCAGAGTTGCTTTGCTTTTCCAAAGAGTGTTTTCCATCTTCTAACAAGATGTCTTTGTCCTAATTAGTTTCTTCTTTGTGTTTTCATTGTGTTTTCTTCATTTGTTTCTTTCTTCGCTCCTATGTGAGTCAGTATGTGTAAGTTCAGGTTCCCTTTCCGATTTAAGCTGTTCCCACAGTCAACACAGCTAAATGGTTTCTCTCCTGTGAATCCTCATATGTCTGGACAGATGTCCTTTGTGTTTGAAGGTATTTCCACAAAAGGGGCAGGTGCAGGGTTTCTCCACGTGACAGAGTCTGACATGGGCCTTCAATTTACAGGTGGATTTGTAGTGTTTTTTGCAGATGTGGCATTCGCTGGGTCTCTTCTTGGCGAGAGTAACATGCAATTTCAGCATACCACCCTGCATCCCACTGCTGGCTTACTTCTGAAGCTAAGCAGGGTTGGTCCTGGTCATTTCCTGGATGGGAGACCAGATGCTGCTGGAAGTGGTGGAGGGCCAGTAGGAGGCAGTCTTTCCTCTGGTCTAAAATAATATACCAATACACCAGGGTAGTGATTTGGGATATTGCCCTGTGTAGGGTGCAGTCTTTTGGATGGGATGTTAAATGGGTGTCCTGAGACTCTGTGGTCACTAAAGATCCCATGGCACTTATCATAAGAGTAGGGGTGTTAACCCTGGTTTCCTGGATAAATTCCCAATCTGGCCCTCAAACCATCATGGCCACCTAATCATCCCCAGCTTACAATTGGCTCATGCATCCCCCTCCTCTCCCCTGTAACTCTGCCCCAGGTTGTTGCTGTAAATGAGAGTGTTCTCAGTTAACTTACCTGGTAAAATAAAAAAGCCCCTGCAAGTCAGCTCTCGAGCAAATGTTTCACGATAATCACAGCAGCTGTGAGTTTTTCTAGAAGTGATGCTGGGTTTGGAACAGTATTCCCCAATTGATAGGTTGGGATCCAATGGTGGGCTGCTGTCAAGTCCTACTGGGTCGCTGCTTTCAGCCGAGCTGTTGCTGGGGGCATTCTTTTGATTATCTGTAGGGTCACAGGGAATGTCAAGACCCTTTGGGTGAGTAACAGTGACAAAAGGTGTGAGGTCTCTTTGTTCTCCACAGTCTGAGTTTGGGAATTATGAAATGGGTTCTCCTGATCATATTCATTTTTCACCCAGGGATGAGGGAATTTGAACTCTGACATCTAGCCTCCTGCCCTTGATTCTGCTCTTCCTCCTGACTGGTCCTGACTTCCTCCAGTTCCTGTTTAATCTGTGTGGGCTCTGGGGCCTCTTTCCCCAGACTGTGGCTCCACTCCTGCGCAAGGTCCTGCTGCTCAAGGGAAACATTCTCTTCAGAGACAGCTACAGGGAGTCTGGAGAGAAGCCGAGTAGGAGCAGTGGTTATCTGTATACCACAGAATTAAATAGAACAATTGAATGATACAACTGAATTCTAGATATCTATGTTATATAGACCTGCAGCCTTTAGACATGCCTGAGTGCACATTACGAGCAATATGCTATTTCAATAAGCTTTTCATGACAGACAACTTTTTAATCCTTCACAGTAAAAGTTACATTAAAAACTGTTCTATAAAGGCTAGCTAATGCTAAAGCAGCACATTGGATTCCATTAATGTCCAGCGTTGGGGAGAGTAGCTGCTGTAAGTGTTGTGGAATCCAATGGTCTGGAAACCATGTGTTTGATGCCATTCCATTTGCTCTGTTCCAGCCATTATTATGACCCGTTCTCCCCTCAGCAGCCTCCATTGAGCGTCACCTACCATCCCTGGATTGAGGTATATTTTCAAGCTAAATCCCTGGTTCATCACTGCGGTGCTAACATTATGGGCAAACTGCGTTTCAACTTGAGAGAGAAGATACTGAACGTCAAGTCGAGTTTTGGCTAGATATGTATACTGCCCTACAAAGGCAAAGAGCAGTAACTACGCAAACAGTGAAACTGAGAAAAATGTCTTTCAGGTTTTTTGTTGTTACTGTCAAGCAAAATATGTTGTAGGTAGATAAGTGATAATGCACTGATGTACAATGCCTACAATACAATACAACGTCAAACTCCTTGACTTTTTCAACATTTTGTTACGTTACAGCCTTATTCTAAAATGGATTAAAAAAATTATCATCAGCAATCTACGCACAATACCCCATAATGACAAAGTGAAAACATTTTAATTTTGCAAAACAGAAATACCTTATTTACATTAGTATTCAGACCCTTTGCTATGAGTTTAGAAATTGAGCTCAGGTGCTTCCTGTTTCCATTGATCATCCTTGAGATGTTTCTACAACTTGATTGGTGTCCACCTGTGGTAATTTCAAATGATTGGACATGATTTGGAAAGGCACACACCTGTCTATATAAGGTCCCACAGTTGACAGTGCATGTCAGAGCAAAAATCAAGCCATGAGGTCGAAGGAATTGTCCCTAGAGCTCCGAGACAGGATTGTGTTGAGGCACAGATCTGGGGAAGGGCAACCATCTCTGCAGCACTCCACCAATCAGGCCTTTATGGTAGAGTGGCCAGATGGAAGCCACTCCTCAGTAAAAGGCACATGACAGGCCACTTGGAGTTTGCCAAAAGGCATCTAAAGACTCTCAGACCATGAGAAACAAGATTCTCTGGTCTGATGAAACTAAGATTGAACTCCTTGGCCTCGAATGACAAGCGTCATGTCTGGAGGAAACGATCTGCAGAGAAGAATGGGAAAAAATCCCCAAATACAGCTGTGCCAAGCTTGTAGCATAATTCCTAAGAAGACTCGAGGCAGTAATCGCTGCCAAAGGTGCATCAGCAAAGTACTGAGTAAAGGGTCTGAATACTTGTGAATATATATAAATGTGATATTTCATTTTATATATATATATATATTAGCAAAAATGTCTAAACCTGGTTTTGCTTTGTCATTATGGGGTAATGCGTGTTGATTGATGGAAAAAAATAATCTAATCAATTTTAGAATAAGGCTGTAAGGCTGATCTGACCTACAGTGAGCTCCAAAAGTATCGAGACAGTGACACAATCTTTATTGTTTTAGATCTGTACTCCAGAACTTTGGATTTGAAGTGATACAATGCCTATGGGATTAACGTGCAGACTGTCAGCTTTAATTTGAGTGTATTTTCATCCATATCAGGTGAACCGTTTTGAAATGGCAGCACTTGTTGTACATAGTTCCCCCCATTTTAGGGGACCAAAAGTATTGGGACAAATTCACTTACATGTGTATTAAAGTAGTCAAAAGTTGAGTATTTGGCCCCATATTCCTAGCACGCAATGATTAAATCAAGCTTGAGACTCTACAAACAAGTTGGATGCATTTGCTGTTTGTTTGTGTTTCTGAATATTTTGTGCCCAATAGAAATGAATAGTAAATAATGAATTGTGCCATTTTAGAGTCACTTTTATTGTAAATAACAATATAATATGTTTCTAAACACTTCTACATTCATGTGGATGCGACCATGATTATGGATAGTCCTGAATGAATCCTGAATAATGATGAGTGAGAAAGTTAGATGAACAAATATCATACCCCCAAGACATACTAACCTCTCACCATTACAATAACAGGGGAGGTAAGCATTTATTTGGGGGGGGGGGGGGGTATGCTATGTGTGCTTCTGTAACTTCTGTAACATTATTCACGGATTCATTCAGGATGAATCATGGTAGCATCCACATGAACGGAGAAGTGTTTAGAGGAACAAGTTCTTAGTCTCACTTTAGAATTAGATGTTCATCCATGTTTCTCAAATGTCACATTTTGAAGTTGTTCCAAACGTCAAATGTCATAGTGTTTAAGGTTAAGCATAGACATTAATTCCAATTCTTTAAGGTTAGGCATTAACTCTGAATGTATATATGTTAATATGGGGTGGTATCATAGTATATATGTTACTGTGGGGTGGTACCATAGTATATCTGATACTGTGGGATGGTATTATAGAATATCTGTTACTGTGGGGTGGTATCATAGTATATATGGGTTAAGGTTTGGGATAGACTTAAAATGAAAATCTCAAAAACAACTTTGCTGGATTCGAACCAGCAACCTTTGGCACCAGAAGCAGAAAACCTTACCGAAGAGTCTGCCACTGGTGCCAAAATGTTGGAATCCAGCTAAATTGTTTCTGAGATTTTTGATTTAAGCCTATTCCAAACGTTAACCATTTAGAGTTAATGCCTAACCTTAAGATTTCAGAGTTAATGGAACCATTGGCACCAGAGGCAGTTGCTTACGCCCATCCGCCATCCCCGTTCTCAACACCCTAGCAGAACTGAAACCAACTTGAAGGTAACAGCTCACTGTTGCCCCACGTGGTCGGGTTCCACGTCATCTCCCGACGTCCTCAGACATGAGTTGACGCCGATACTGACTTGTATCACAGGTGACCTGGCTGGTTTAGAAACATTTTATTCTCTAGTAAGCATCCATCCACATGGGGGTGCTGTGATGTGTTTAGGGGCTCACCAATGACTGATACAAACAGAAGAAGACAATACGGACGTAAAACTGGGAGAGGGTTTGTTTTGTTTGTGGCTAGTGGCTACCATTTTTCCTCGTGGACGAAGCCATACCACAGACAAAAGGGGTTAGTTATCAGTATATTTGGCCATACTAGCTTAATACCCACCTTTCAGTCGTCTGAGAATGTGTACATTACAGATGTTGCGCGTGTTCTTAAATGAGCGTTTAACTGCAGCTGCTGTGGAGATTTTCGGGGCAGTTGAGAAAACGGTAGTCGAGTACCAGGAGGAGAATGATAATCTGCGGAGACTGCTGCGGATAACTCCGGACATAAACCAATGTAGAAAAGGTTTGTATGTAGATCTACAAATATCTAGCTACAATAATGTTTTATTAACAGCTAAGTTGTTTAGGCTAACAGTGATCACCATTTTATATATATATATTTAAAAAACCGTGCATGTTGAAGTTTCACGAACATTTTATTGAAATAGAATATAGGTATGCGCACTCAGGCATGTCTAAAAGCGGTGTGTATATCTATCTATATACAGTACCAGTCAAAAGTTTGAACACACCTACTCATTCAAGGGTTTTAATCTATGTTTACTATTTTCTACATTGTAGAATAATAGTGAAGACGTCAAAACTATGAAATAGCACATGGAATCATGTAGTAACCAAAAATAGATTTGAGATTCTTCAAAGTAGCTACACTTTGCTTTGATGACAGCTTTGCACACTCTTGGCATTCTCTCAACCAGCTTCACCTGGAATGCTTTTCCAACAGTCTTGAAGGAGTTCCCACATATGCTGGGCACTTGTTGGCTGCTTTTCCTTCAATCTGGGTGGCAGATAGCCTAGTGGTTAGAGCGTTGGACTAGTAACCGGAAGGTTGCAAGATCAAATCCTCGAGCTGTCGTTCTGCCCCTGAACAAGGCAGTTAACCCACTGTTCCTAGGCCGTCATTGAAAATAATAATTTGTTTTTAACTGACTTGCCTAGTTAAATAAAAATCTGCGGTCCAACTCATCCCAAACCATCTCAATTTGGCTGAGGTCGGGGGATTGTGGAAGCCAGGTCATCTGATGCAGCACTCCATCACTCTCCTTCTTGGTAAAATTGTCCTTAGACAGCCTGAAGGGGTGTTGGGTCATTGTCCTGTTGAAAAACAAATGATAATCCCACTAAGCGCAAACCAGATGGGATGGTGTATCTCTTCAGAATGCTGTGGTAGCCGTGGTGGTTAAGTGTGCCTTGAATTCTAAATAAATCAGTGTCACCAGCAAAGCACCCCCACACCATCACACCTCCTCCTCCATGCTTCATGGTGGGAACCACACATGCGGAGATCATCCGTTCACCTATTATGCGTCTCACAAAGACACGGCGGTTGGAACCTCAAATTTGGACTCAGACCAAAGGGCAGATTTCCACCGGTCTAATGTCCATTGCTTGTGTTTCTTGGCACAAGCAAGTCTTTTCTTCTTATTGGTGGCCTTTAGTAGTGGTTTCTTTGAAGCAATTCGATCATGAAGGCCTGATTCACACAGTCTCCTCTGAACAGTTGACATTGAGATATTTATTTGGGCTGCAAATTCTGAGGCTCTAATGAACGTATCCTCTGCAGCAGAGAGAACTCTGGGTCTTCCTTTCCTGTAGCAGTCCTCATGAGAGACAGTTTCATCATGGCACTCGAAGAAAAGTTCCTGAAATATTCCATATTGACCTGACCTTCATGTCTTAAAGTAATTATGGACTGTCGTTTCTCTTTGCTTATTCGAGCTGTTCTTGCCATATTATGGACTTGATCAATTACCAAATAGGGTTATCTTCTGTATACCACCCCTACCTTGTCACAACACAACTGATTGGCTCAAACACATTAAGGAAAGAAATTCCACAAATGAACTTTTAACAAGGCACACCTGTTAATTGAAATGCATTCCAGGTGACTACCTCATGAATCTGGTTGAGAGAATGCCGAGTGTGTGCAAAGCTGTCAAGGCAAAGGGTGGCTATTTAAAAGAATCTCAAATATAAAATATTTTGATTTGTTTAATACTTTTTTGGTTACATATGTGTTATTTCATAGTTTTGTCTTCACTATTATTCTACAATGTAGAAAATAGTAAAAATAAAAACCATGGAATGAGTAGGTGTCCCCAAACTTTTGACTAGTACTGTGTATCTTCTATAGAGATGAAGGGTTTTTATTTATATGGTATAGATAACCTCTGCTCCTCCTCGCCTTCCCTCCAGAGTCCCTTCGATTATCTGTTGCTGTCTCTGAAGACGAGGTTCCCCCTGAGCAGCAGCACTGTGAGCAGGAGTGGAGAACCAGTCTGCAGCAGGAGGACCTAGAACCCACACAGATTAAAGAGGAACAGGAGGAACTCTGGACCTGTCAGGAGGAAGATAGTGTGTTCAAATTACCTCCTTGTGTGAAAAGTAAATGTGATCAGGAAAACCCACAGTCCTTTTCTCTTCCCCAAACCCAGACAGTGGAGAACAGAGACAGTAACTCTAAACCAGTAGATCTCCCACATTTTGTCACCGTTACCCACCTAGAGGGTCTCGACATTCCCAGTGACCCTCCAGATAATCAAAACTATAGCCACAGCTCAACTGTAAGCGGTGACCCAGTAGGACTTAGGCTGCTGTCACCATTCCATCACAGCCCACCACTGGATCCCAACCTATCAATGGGGGAACACTGTTCCAAACCCAGCACCACGTCTAGAAAAACTCACTGCTGCTTTGACTGTGGTGAAACGTTTGCTCTGACAGCTGACCTGCAGGAGCATGTGACTCTCACCAAGAAGAGACCCAGCGAATGCCACCTCTGCAAGAAACGCTACAACTCCACCTGTAAATTAAAGGCCCATGTCAGATTCTGTCATGTGGAGAGACCCTGCACCTGCCCCTTTTGTGGAAAGACCTTCAAACTCAAAGGACATCTTTCCAGGCATATGAGGATTCACACAGGAGAGAAACCATTTGGCTGTGGTGACTGTGGGAAGAGCTTCATTCAGAAGGGGGACTTAATGAGACACATACTTACTCACACAGGAGAGAAACCATTTAGCTGTAAAAACTGTGGGAAAAGCTTCAATCGGAAGGGGAACCTAACTGAACATATACGGACTTGCACATACTGAGTTACACAGGAAAGAAAGTTACCAAAGAAACAAATGAATTAGGACAAAGACATCTTGTTAGAAGATGGACAACACTCTTTGGAAAAGCAAAGCAACTCTGGATCATTCATTCTGTGGGTTTCAGATAAATCGATGTCATGAATTTACTTTTGCAAAACATTTTATGTAAAAGTTTGATCCAACAGTAGAGTAATTAAATTCATGGTCTGCTGTTCAAAGTCTCTTGATGTATTCACGTCATTATAAACGGGAATTCCTGGTAGTTTGTTTTGGAACGTCTCGAGAATAGTCCCAAGAATTTGTCCTTGCATTCGTCAAATCTATAAACTGATCTATGGTCAAATGTGGTTCCCCTCATGGTTACGAGTAGGATTTGTGGAGGGTAAACTGATCCTGGACCTTTATGGCACAGGACTGTGGACATACACCCCCCCCTGTCAGTTCCTCTTGAACCACTAAATCACCAAACATAGCACAAGTC
>NC_052308.1:63156835-63171835 GCF_016432855.1 Salvelinus namaycush | reverse complement strand
GTGGAAAACAGCGCACCAAGCCTATCATCACACGACACGACCTAAAGATGAACAATTTGACTATTGTTGATTTCACATAGATTTGTAAATATAGATACTTTTAATTTTCATTTGATTAATTCTCTTCTTTTCTTTTTTAAATACAGGTTGGTAGCATTGACTTATTTTTTGATTCCAAAAAGGTACAACACTGTGAAAAGGATCAAACCTAAAAAACAATCTGGGGGATAAAAAAGAGGGGATAAGTGTTCAATTCTAGGAGTTAAATTGTCCAATGAAGGAGTGGAAACCTCTTTAAAGCTATAGTCTGGGATTTAGGAAGGTGTTCAATGGCCATTTCAATTCCTGATATATTTTTTTCCCCCTTCAAATCCCAGAGTGTAGCTTTAATGGTGTAAATCCCTTTATCTGCTACCCCTGATCTCTGAGTAGCGAGGATTTAGCGTGGATGAATCAGAGCTGTTCTGGCCAGAGTGTAAGCTCCATGTCCCATGCGTATTATCCCAGCAGTGCCTCCATCAGTCAGGGGCCTGCTTTTCTCAATTCCTGCTTTTCCAAAACCCATTCCAGACTCGTGGTACTCAGCAGAAGGGAAAGGCCCGGCTGGCTGAGGGGGTTGCATCATCGTCTGTGTGGAGTTAGTTTCCATCACCTAGGGTCTTCAAACTTAACTCTGGACCTCGAAGCCAGTTCCACTGTATTTTTGTATTGTTCCCTTCGAATTAGGGACTGGTTTAAACCAGCTGTGTGCAATGAATTATCAGGTAGAACAGAAAACCAGCAAGCTCCGGACCTTCTAGGGTAAGAGTTGAGTATCCCTGACATAGGGTGTTAAGCGTAATCATAGTCCATAGTCACTGAGACACGATAATCCGGTGTCCCATTGTGACATAGCTACAGGGCTCTGAGACTATCATCCAAGGTGGATGCACAGCCCTAACGCGCACCTCCCCACATTTCCCAACCAACACAGCTCCGGTGCGCATCCTCTATTCATTCGAATGTGTTGACAGTTGGAGAAAAAACTTCAGCTTCGCTGAGAATTCTAAAAGTATGAAAGCCAACGGGCCCAATATTCTAGAACACTGCTGTGTGTACGCGTATGAGTTTTGGACTTTGCTAGACGCTTTTCTGTACCGTGATGTAGCTAGCTGTATTGCACTGCAGTTCATGCTTGACTTGTACATGTGAAGGAGATTTGTCTGTGAATGAAAAGCACTACAGGCCTATTAATCAGTTACTATAAATGAATCATTTTGAATCATATTACATGTAAACAATCAGTAATATAGAATGCATTAGGGTGTGATAGGGGGAGTGACGAAGGCTTAAAATCTAACCAAGTTACACCTCTTTATGGTCTTTGCTTATATTTCAGGAATGCCGTCTATACCTTTGTTTTCATCTGTGAACATCAAGAACCCTCCCTCACCAAAACGTATTGCATCAGTGTCTGTTGCGTTTGCTTTCAACTGAGCCGCCTACACGCCCAGGAGAACAGGTCCACCCCCCTCCCCAGTTGATATCTCTTTAAATACCACATTAAGCAGAGTGACTAATGAGCTTATTAGGCCAACTGTGACATCGAAACCAATAATAGGGGGAGCGTTAGCTTAGCGTAGCATTCCTAGTCGGTTTCAATAGTTCTGACAGTGATTTAGACGGAGCAGCTAATTTCGCTAACACGGTTAACACATAGTCCACATTACAGTTTTTTACAATCACTTTGGCACTATTTTCAGAACCTTGTGGTCATTTTTCAAAACTGTAGACACAAAACTCAAAACGGTCATCACTTGTAACACAGGCTGTCCAATGTTCAATACATTCCATTGTGCATTCATATCTTTAAAGACACCTTGCACTTGCAGAATCATTGGTTCAAATAACTCATTTATCATGAAATACCATAGGAACATTCATTTAGATCACCCACACACAAGATCCCGATAGTTTCACTGTGTAGTTGTTCGTACAATCATTAAATATTGTAGTACAAAATATGTGATACATGTTTCATTATGCTACTACACGTAAATACATCAATGTAAAAGGACTAGTAGAGAGAATACTACAGACACAGTGGAATCATTGAACAAAATATGAAATTTATTGATGAAATGCAATAAAATCACAACATAGGTTTCTTTGAATCAAAGCAAAAATAATTAGCTACAAAAAAAGAAAGAAACTACAGTAAAATGTTAACTGTTCCTCACCTGGCTTACTGTAAAAAGCAAAACAAAGGATTGATTACTGTTCTTCTATATTTCCATCAAAACTGTCTTGTGGATTTGGCCACAGGTTCTCATCCACATCACAATGGATGTTTTCATTAGCCAAACATCTTGGGAAGAATCTTTGGGCGAATCCAGGCCTGACACTGGTCTGCCGTGATGTCATTGCATGCATCATCCATGGCCTGGAGAAGGGCGGCTTGTTCGTGAGGGCGCCTATCATATACCTTCCACCTCCATGTGGAGAAAAATTATTCAATCGGGTTAAGGAAAGAAGAGTATGGGGGTGAGTAAAGGGTGGTAAATTGTGGTTGGGCCTGAAACCATGCTTGCACCATTTGAGCATGGTGGAACCTGACATTATCCCACACAATGACATAGGTCACGCCATCTGCTCTACAGACCTAATTTAGCTCATCAAGGAAGGTTACATTCGAACAGCGAATCATGTGGCTGCCTGCAACTCAATATATAGAGTATATAGAGTAGAGAGCTTTAGAGGTTGTTCGACCAAACATTAGAACAGGCAAGATGAGTAATCTAAGCAACTTTGACCGTGGTATGATTGTTGATGCCACACATGGTGATTCCAGCATCTCAGAAACAGCTGCCTTCCTGGGATTTTTACGCACTACAGTCTCTAGAGTTTACAGAGAATGGTGTGATAAACAAAACACATTCAGTGAGCGGCAGTTCTGTGGGCAAAACACCTTGTTAATGAGAGAGGTCAGAGGAGAATGTCCAGACTCATTCAAGATAACAGAAAGGCCACAAATGCTCAAATAACAGCTGTTTAAAACAGTGGTGTGCAGAAGGGCATCTCTTAACGTACAAGACCGTGAATAATTCAGGCTGTTGTGGAGGCAAAAGGGGTCCTACCCAGTACTAGATAGGTGTACCTAATGAAGTGGCCGGTGAGTGTACAGTAATGTCAAATCTGAAAACATGGTCTGGAAAAGTGGTACATGGGACCATAGAAACAGTGTCTGATAAAGAATGATGATGAAATATTACATCCATAGATAATGTAGTCCAATTGGTTCATGTTCCACGGTAATTGGGGTCAATGGATCTCGTTATCCTGAAACTTTCATGATCTAAACATGGAATATTGTTTGTCAGTTTCCATAAAACTATGCATTAAGAGTAATGCAACAGTTACTTATCATTTTGAGCAGTTGTATCAATTGATAGTTAGATCATTGTAATCAAATGAATAGACAGTCATTTCAGATGTAATGTGTGAATTGCATTTTCAAATGGTAATACTTTGATGTTATGTTTTGTCATTTTGAATACAATGGGTATTGTATCCAAGCAATTGGAAAAAGTGTTAGAGTTTAGAAAAATGTGCATTTTGATCATTGGTTGTGAGTTTTGTGTCTAGAGTTTTGAAACATGACATCAAGGTTCCGAAATTAGTGCCAAAGTGATTGTAAAAAACTGTAATTACCCAGTCTAGTGGCGGGTTCAGCTGAGACGTAGCCCACTTTACAGTTTATTTAGGTAATGCCTACATTGATTTCCACAATAGAAATGTTAGCATGAGGCTAGCACTAGTTTGGACTGGTGCTACAGTTGCTAGCCTACTAGGGATGGGCTGAGAAGAGTACTGCTGGGTATGGGTGTGTAGACTCAGAAGCACACTGGTGGGCACAGAGTGTGGGCAGAGAGAGTGTGTGTGTGTGTGTGTGTGTGTGTGTGTGTGTGTGTGTGTGTGTGTGTGTGTGTGTGTGTGTGTGTGTGTGTGTGTGTGTGTGTGTGTGTGTGTGTGTGTGTTTGTGTGTGTGTGTGTGTGTGTGTGTGTGTTTTTCAGTGTCTCAGTGGGAAGGGCAGGGTGCATTGGCAGCAGTGGAGTGTGCCAGCGCTATTTTTAAGCCCAGTTGATTGCAGATGTATTCTCTAGGGGGCCTGAGACTCAGAGCAGGGGGTGGAGGTAAGGAGAGGGTGTGTGTGTGTGTGTGTGTGTGTGTGTGTGTGTGTGTGTGTGTGTGTGTGTGTGTGTGTGTGTGTGTGTGTGTGTGTGTGTGTGTGTGTGTGTGTGTGTGTGTGTGTGTGTGTGTGTGTGTGTGTGTGTGTGTGTGTGTGTGTGTGTCTGTGTGATATAGGAAGACAGTGTTTGGGAGGAACAGCTGTCAGTCAGTTGGAGTATAAACAGGCTAATTTATACTCCCACAGGCTTTGGGGAGGCTGACTGCAGTAAGTAATGCACTTCCTGCATGACTGCTTATGACACGGCCGGTGTGAGTACAGGAGAGATAGGCTGCATCCCAAATGGCACCCTGTTCCCTATAGAGTGCACTACTTTTGACCTGGGCCCATAGGGCTCTATAAAGTGAAAAGGGTGCCATTTGAGACGAATTGGTAGTCTTTAACATTCCTGCTCTCCCTACTTTGTTGGTTGACTCTCTTCTAGTTGGTGAGAAAAAATGAATTGGTCATAGATTCAAAATAATATACTCAGGAATTATTCATTGACATTATTCTTTTTTCTCTCTCACTGCACCAGGGTAGCCTGTGTGTACAGTTTAGGAGAGAAAAAATAACACAGATAAATATATTGAAGGAGAGAAAAGGAATTCTGGCTATGCCTCCATTTTTGACACAGAGGTGGGAAATACCCGAGCCACAAATAGAGATATCTATATATTCACAACCGGTCAAAAGTTTTAGAACACCTACTTATTGAAGGGTTTTTCTTTATTTTGACTATTTTCTACATTGTAGAATAATAGTGAAGACATCAAAACTATGAAATAACACATATGGAATCATGTAATAACCAAAAAAGTGTTAAACAAATCAAAATATATTTTAGATTTGAGATTATTCAAAGTAGCCACCCTTTGCCTTGATGACAGCTTTGCACACTCTTGGCATTCTCTCAACCAGCTTCACCTGGAATGCTTTTCCAACAGTCTTGAAGGAGTTCCCACATATGCTGGGCACTTGTTGGCTGCTTTTTCTTCAAGCTGCGGTCCAACTCATCCCAAACATCTCAATTGGGTTGAGGTCGGGTGATTGTGGAGGGCAGGTCATCTGATGCAGCACTCCATCACTCTCCTTCTTGGTCACATAGCCCTTACACAGCCTGGAGATGTGTTGGGTCATTGTCCTGTTGAAAAACAAATTATAGTCCAATTAAGCGCAAAGCAGATGGAATGGTGTATCGCTGCAGAATGCTGTGGTAGCCATGCTGGTTAAGTGTGCCTTGAATTCTAAATAAATCACTGACAATGTCACCAGCAAAGCACCCCCACACCATCATACCTCCTCCTCCATGCTTCACGGTGGGAAGCACGCATGTGGAGATCATCCGTTCACCTACTCTGCGTCTCACAAAGACACAGCGGTTGGAACCAAAAATCTCTAATTTGGATTCATCAGACCAAAGGACAGATTTCCACCGGTCTAATGTCCATTGCTCGTGTTTCTATGCCCAAGCAAGTCTCTTCTTATTATTGGTGTCCTTTATAGTGGTTTCTTTGCAGCAATTCAACCATGAAGGCCTGATTCAAGCAGTCTCCTCTGAACAGTTGATGTTGAGATGTGTCTATTACTTGAACTCTGTGAAGCATTTATTTGGGCTGCAATTTCTGAGTCTGGTAATTCTAATGAACTTATCCTCTGCAGCAGAGGTAACTCTGGGTCTTCCTTTTCTGTGGCGGTCCTCATGAGAGCCAGTTTCAACATAGCGCTTGAAGGTTTTTTCGACTGCACTTGAAGAAACTTTCGATGTGCTTGACATTTTCCACATTGACTGACCTTCATGTCTTAAAGTAATGATGGACTGTCGTTTCTCTTTGCTTAATATGGACTTGGTCTTTTACCAAATAGGTCTATCTTCTGTATTCCACCCTTACCTTGTCACAACACAACTGATTGGCTCAAGAGTGTGCAAAGCTGTCATCAAGGCAAAGGGTGGCTACTTTGAAGAATCTCAAATATAAAATATATTTTGATTTGTTTAACACTTTTTTGGTTACTACATGATTCCATATGTGTTATTTCATAGTTTCGATGTCTTCACTATTATTCTACAATGTAGGAAATAGTCAAAATAAAGAAAAACTCTGGAATGAGTAGGTGTGTCCAAACTTTTGACTGGTACTGTATAAATGAACATGGGAAATACTGAGGCCGGGACACTACTGTATGAATTCCAGGACGTTGGCATTCACTGTGCAGATGCCACCGCACATATGGAAAGGCCAGCACAAAACAAGCCAGTGTTGACATGAATATCAACACACACAATAAATATCAACACACACATTAGTAACACCCTCACATCCTGCAAACACACACACACACACGCACACACTCGCACACACTGATGTACGCACACTCGCACACACACAAACACATGCACACACAAACACAGCTGTGTGATGAACTGGTTTGTGTGTGTGTGTGTTTGTATGTATTGTGTATCTGTGTGTGTGTGTGTGTGTGCGTGTGTGTGTGTGTGTGTGTGTGTGTGTGTGTGTGTGTGTGTGTGTGTGTGTGTGTGTGTGTGAGTGTGTGTTTGTGTGTACTGTATACATGTGTGTGTGCTAAGTGAGTGTTTACTTGGCGATGAGGGAGAGTGAAGGTCTCCCCTGGTCGTGACAGCAGGTTTACACATGGTTTCACCTCGTCCTCTCAGAGGCAAACAGACAAAAGGCTAAAGGCAGCTAGCGCTGACAGAAACAAAGCCCCAACAACCACAGGATTGTTTGGCTGCTGTCAACAGACCCAGTGTCTCAGATGCTGAGCGCTTGGTTAACCCTGTCTCTACCATACTGGAGGGGAGAGGAGCATTCGCTGTGTGTGTGTGTGTGTGTGTGTGTGTGTGTGTGTGTGTGTGTGTGTGTGTGTGTGTGTGTGTGTGTGTGTGTGTGTGTGTGTGTGTGTGTGTGTGTGTGTGTGTTGTAATCAACTTTGGATAAGAGCTTCTCCTGACCAAAATGTAAATGTACATTGTTAAATGTGTGATGTGTATGTGTGCCACAAGCTCCTTTAGTCTGGTGTTGGACTGTGTATGTGTGTGTGTGTGTGTGTGTGTGTGTGTGTGTGTGTGTGTGTGTGTGTGTGTGTGTGTGTGTGTGTGTGTGTGTGTGTGTGTGTGTGTGTGTGTGTGTGTGTGTGTGTGTGTGTGTGTGTGTGTGTGTGGGGGGTGGGCTTTGGTCAAGGCTAGAGATTCACGCAGTAGCATAGGGAATATACAAAGACTAGTGTGTCTTTGTGACAAAGTGACAATGGGACAGACCATTAGACTGAGCGACAAATGCGCGCACACACACACACACACACACACACACACACACACACACACACACACACACACACACACACACACACACACACACACACACAAACACACAAACACAGTCCTCCGCTAGACTAAAGGCGCTTCTGGCGTCTGGCAGGATAAAATCTCCCTTCAGAGTCTGAGTGACACATGTGCCCACGCCTGGCATCACCCCAGGCGGGTAGTGGGTTGCAGGTACAGGGCTGGCATCCCGCCTCAGTCCTGTGGCATCCTGGCAGTGCCAACCAAAGCCAACCAAAACAAATACCTCACATTAGGGGAATTACGCCTTTATGTGTCTTGAAAACAGGCACCGGCGGCAAGGAACAATGGCACAACAGAAACAACACAATGTTGTTTCCTTCCCAATGAGAGGTAATCCTTCTTTCTCTCTCTCCGCCCCCAGGGTTCGTCACAACAGCACAAGGACACATTGTGGCGATTTGGAGAGGGGACGGTTAGCGTACACAACCAAATGGAGGCCATTATCTGAAGAACACAATGTGTGTCCCAAATGTCTCCCTATATACAGTAGTGTACTACTTTTGACCAGAGCCCTATAAGCCCTGGTCAAAAGTAGTGTATAGGGAGCCATTCGGGCACATAGACAATCTAACTGGAACAATCTGTCGTTCCAAAACATCCACGGGGCAGGATTAGAAGATACAGACAGTGACATCAGGAGAGGATGTTTGGCAAGTGTGTGGTGCTATCATGGTTTGCAATACGAATCTAATAAGAGCCGCTGGGTAGGAAGATGCAGACAAAACAGAACAATTGACTTGTGAGGCTGTCGTGCACGATCCACACACACACACACACACCCACACCTACGTACGTGTATCCAGGTACATGCACACGCCCACACAGACTGCGAGAGCGATTCTCACGCCGTAGTTGAGCGCAAAAAGGACCTGCTGCACTTTGAATGCAATTTCCTGAAACAAGACACATGGATCAAATTGGGGATGTTTTTTCTCCTTCCACCGCTAGGCTATTACTGCATGGAGTGCTTTGTCAAAATCCCCGCCAATCTCACCAGGCTTTCTGGCAGACATCGCACATCCAGCGTGTTGTTGTGGGGAGAGGTTTTTGTCTGCTAGTGGAGAGGGGGAGGAGGAGCAAGGGATTGAGGGATTGAAGATAGAAAGAGGGTGGAAGGTGAAGAGGAACTGTAGTAGGAGTGAGGAAGAAAAGATGGGGAGAGAGAGAGAGAGCGGGAGAGAGAGCGAGAGAGAGAGAGAGAGAGGGAGAGAGAGAGACAGAGACAGAGAGAGAGTGAGAGAGACAGAGAGAGAGAGAGAGAGAGAGAGAGAGAGAGTAAAGAGACATAAAAGGAGAGAATCAGGCAGATGGGGGGTGGAGGGTGGGTAAAGGGAGGGTACAGAGTCTCTTCTGCTCATCCCTAAACAGCTGGCCAGGGTTGGCAGTGGGCCTGCAGACACGTCTTTATATCCTGTTCTCTCTCTCCTATTTCTCTCCCTCTTCCTTTCCCTTTTCCCTCTCTCTCTCTCTCTCTCTCTCTCTCTCTCTCTCTATTAAAATCAAAACACTTTATTGGTATGGAGAGTTTAACCACAAAGAAAGCATATGCAAGCATATTCATATCCCCCTCTCTCTCCCCGTCTCTCTCTCTCTCTCTCTCTCCCTCTCTCTCGCTCTCTCTCCTTCCATGCCAGGCTGTGTCTGGGACTTGGTAGGGGAGAGACTGCCTGCTCGATCCCTGTGAGGTCGGTCAGGGTCCCGACTATGCTCACCCCTCCCTGGGGGATCTTCCCCTCCAAAGCCCCAGAAGGAGGGAGATGAGAGTGGACCATCATGGAGCAGACTCCCCCTGCTGTTTCCTCTTGCTCCAGAGCCTGTGACCCATAAAAATGAGGATACCTTCCCAGCACACATAAACAGACACAGACACACACACCTCCCAGTACCGCACAGGACATTCAACAGAGACACTCCGACAGACCTTGTAAAAAAAAAAATGCTATTCTGCACTGAACATAGCAGGATTTCCAATCCAAATCAAAAGTCTAATTAAATTGCCAAATTGGAGTTCCTTGAACTGGAATTGCCATGAAATTCACCAGACATTGAGGTGGGGCTGAGGGGGAGAGGAGAAGGCCTCATCTGGATGAGGGCAGTGTGGTGCACTGTATTGCAGTGTGAGATCTGCTCTGCTGGGTGCCTGTCTCTCTCAGGGTTAGATTAAGGCTTAATGATTTGTTTCCACTCAGACAAGCTCAGCTGGCCCTCACCGTGTCTGGCTATGGGCTCACCAGAGTGCCCCCCCCCCCCCCCCCCCCCACCCTTCCTCCTTCCTCCTCCACAACCATGGAAGATCCTTGGAAGATCTGAGGTAGACGTCTGAGGTAACGTGCTCACATTCTCTCTCTCTCTCTCGCTGATGTCACAGCTTCATTGCTCAGGGATGCTCAGGGAGTGTTCCTGATGACCCACCAAGTACATATGATCAATGTCTACCAACAATGACCCAATAAGGAACTAGCGATGAGCAACCAGTGGGTCATGAATGTTGTGAAGCGAGGAAGAGATTATAGACACTCGTTCAGCTGCAGGGTTGACTCACTTCAGCTCTGGTGTAATTAACACTTGACTTTACCTACATGCCCTCAGGAACTGGCAGACGGAGTCTGTAAACCGAGGTGGAAATGTCACAGAATCACCTCACAGTTCATAATATGGACAGAAAATGTGAGAGAAATGGCCATTGTTGTTGCTAATTCGTTTAGAAATGGACAGTCTTTAACGTTATGACTTGTCAAAACACCCAAGGTTACATGCCACATTAGAAACTCAGTCTTAGTCATAGTAAGTCTATGTCAAATAAATTGTTTGCAAACAGCTAAATATCACGATCTAAACAAATGTTTTTAAATCGCTTATTTTAAAAGA
The DNA here is from genome assembly GCF_016432855.1 of Salvelinus namaycush. Classification (NCBI taxonomy): domain Eukaryota; kingdom Metazoa; phylum Chordata; class Actinopteri; order Salmoniformes; family Salmonidae; genus Salvelinus; species Salvelinus namaycush. The sequence goes on along the minus strand of NC_052308.1, from coordinate 63,161,392 downwards.
TATGATATAGCCTAGGCATAATTTTTGTTTGAAACAGACGCACACTGAAATGTCATTTTTCCTCATGAAGGTGCGAAGATTTATTGCGAAGATTTATTTACACAAAGAGCAAAGGCGGGTTAGTTTGAATGCTTTGAATACTGTTGTCGAGTGGAAACAATTTCCCTTTGAATGTAAAGCAGGCTGAATCACCTGTTCCCTCAAGCAGTCTCCTGCTCCCCCGCCAAGGACAAGCACAAACACCTTTGTTTACCTGTCGGTGCTCTAGATGTCGGTGCCTGCACTTGCGTCACCGGTTTCTTAGCGATTTACCGGCTGTGATTGGGAATCCCATAGACACACACAACCGGGAATCTCTTACAATAGCATACTCATCAATTCCAGTACCTAAAGCTTTTAATTGCAGAAGTTGACCAACCCTAGACTATTTGGTAGTCATATGTTATTTTGTTTTAGTTTAGAGATTAGCCTACGTGAGTCAACTCTTTCGTTGGAACACACACACACACACGGGAATATGTTAAGCCAGAACACTCAACAATTCCATTGAAACGGATAACGCGTTGCTAATGTTGATCAACTCCAACCGTAGTCTAATTGGAAGTCCTATGTTATTAGTTCCTAACCCAATCAATGAAAAATTCAAGACAGAAAACGCCACGGTTTCCTTTATTTATTTGTATCTATCCTATCATAGACCAAGAGAGGCTTTAGAAATAGCGATACATGCACTCGTGCTAGATTTGAAAATAGTGCATTTCAGCATGTTGCCCTACCCAATAGATTCCAAATCAAATTGTATTGGTCACACACATATTTAGCTGATGTTATTGCTAGTGTAGCGAAATGCATGTAAAAATGCTTAGGATCTAGAGGCAGAGCTGCCATATCTGTCGGCGCCATCTTAGATAGACCACGGAATGATTGTTAAATCAAATGTAGGCCTACAGTATAATGCTACTATTTATTTTGGATTCTACTGCCTTAAATTAAATAGCTCCCAGTTCAATTCAAATGAAGATGCAATTATCCACGTGTCATAATTACATCCACTAAATGAATAAATCGTTAACAAAAAATGTACTGAAACATTTCGGGAAAATGTGTGAATAGGCCTAGGCGAATAAAGCCTGAATAATATATATATATATATTGTAATGAAACAGCAGGGAGCAGGTCTCGAACCCTCGACCTCCTAGCCCGAGGTCCGGCGCGCTATCGACTGTGCCGCAAAAGCATGCTCAAGCGGCAAAGTCGATTTCCGCGCTTATAAACCCAGGGTCGTTACACTACTCCCTCCTTTCAAAGAGCGCGTCCTCGCGCTAGCTTGCGACTTTACGTCTTACAGGAACGCGCTCACCGGCCAAGCACACGCACTGTCGTGGATGCGAGGTCCGATCACTTCTGACACCAATGTAATGAAACAGCAGGGAGCAGGTCTCGAACCCTCGACCTCCTAGCCCGAGGTCCGGCGCGCTATCGACTGTGCCGCAAAAGCATGCTCGAGCGGCAGAGTCGATTTCCGCGCTTATAAACCCAGGGTCGTTACACTACTCCCTCCTTTCAAAGAGCGCGTCCTCGCGCTAGCTTGCGACTTTACGTCTTACAGGAACGCGCTCACCGGCCAAGCACACGCACTGTCGTGGATGCGAGGTCCGATCACTTCTGACACCAATGTAATGAAACAGCAGGGAGCAGGTCTCGAACCCTCGACCTCCTAGCCCGAGGTCCGGCGCGCTATCGACTGTGCCGCAAAAGCATGCTCGAGCGGCAGAGTCGATTTCCGCGCTTATAAACCCAGGGTCGTTACACTACTCCCTCCTTTCAAAGAGCGCGTCCTCGCGCTAGCTTGCGACTTTACGTCTTACAGGAACGCGCTCACCGGCCAAGCACACGCACTGTCGTGGATGCGAGGTCCGATCACTTCTGACACCAATGTAATGAAACAGCAGGGAGCAGGTCTCGAACCCTCGACCTCCTAGCCCGAGGTCCGGCGCGCTATCGACTGTGCCGCAAAAGCATGCTCAAGCGGCAGAGTCGATTTCCGCGCTTATAAACCCAGGGTCGTTACAATATATATATATATATATATATATATATATATATATATATATATATATATATATATATATATATATATATATATATATATATATATATATATATATATATATATATATATATATATATATATATATATATATATATATATATATATATATATATATATATATATATATATATATATATAGTTTAATTAACCTTTATTTAACAAGGCAAGTCAGTTAAGAACACATTCTTATTTATAATGACGGTCTACACCGGCCAAACCCGGACGACACTGGGCCAATTGTGCGCCGCGCTATGGGACTCCCAATCACAGCCGGTTGTGAAACAGCCTGGATTCGAATCAGGGTGTCTGTAGTGACGCCTCTAGCACTGAGATGCAGTGCCTTAGACGGCTGCGCCCCTCGGGTCTTCATCAAGCCAAACTGAGCCAATTCCAAATTATTTTCCAGATATATTTAAAAAAAAGTCGCCCAACATTTTGACTCAATTTTGTCTATTGGTTTCAAGTGGGACATTCTGTACTGTAAAATGTTATGATCGTCATTTTGGACAGACTGTACATGGTAGTAATTGGTAGTAACCCGAGATCACCTAGACTGAGTCCGGGTTGGCAATGCGTCAGGTTGACAGCACATGACAAAGCAGCGAGTCGCGAGGCGTCTCAGCCAGTTGCGGCAGGTGTGTTACATCGGGAGAGGAATCAGAGACACGTTTGTTGTTTGGCTTTCGCGATTAACGTGACATGACTTGGCTATGAAGTTAAATACATATTAATTCACCAATAGGCCTATGGAGTCGATGGAAATATAACACATTTACACGAAGCTATATTTTATGATAAGGTTGTATCGGTAATTTTACGTCAAGCAGAGCTGAGAGAAACTTGTGAATGAATAGTCTATTAGCCTCCACAAATTCATGAATAAGTAATTTGACAGTATCATGTGACATGTATTGCCTTTTTAGGTCGTGTGTAATTTATTCATTTGGGTGTGTGTGTGTGTAACGAGGCAGAAAAACGGTCGCTTATAAATCAATTTCCTACCATCTTCTTTCCAATTCTGGAGATGGAGGTTGTAGGCTATTATTGTTTCAATATTTCAATGAATAGAAATAAGACGTGGCAAACAGACCAGCAAAGCCGTTGATATTAACATGTGTAACCGAAAACCCTGAAAAGACAAAGGACCGTCGCACAATCCATCACTCTCCGTTTTATTCCTGCAGACAGTCGGGCTACAACCGCTGTTATAAGAGATGACATTTGCTGCCTTATTGCATCATCTAAATTAAACATGCGATTTCCATGTGAGCACTGTTCCCATAATATCATTGGTAGAACTCTCTGTAAACGTCTACAGAATGAAGTGGAAACATGTAGCCTGCGGAGATTTATGAAACGCTTGTTGTTTTGGGGCGTGCACGTGTGCAGAATAGCATGACACAGGAAGGTTTTATTTCAAACACCAAACAAGCTCATTGAGGTTGATTTGCCATAATCAGGTTACTTAATGGTTTTACTGATCATTTTTTATCTTGCAACACTTCATCAATAGTGTATGTTGTTTTCCTGGCTCAACATCTACATAGCATACCATACATATATAGGAAAGCTCATTGTATACAATCAGCTTAAACATTCTCAACCTCATTTAAAGCCATCACAAGCCCTTTCCCTAAAATCTAAATGAATCACATTTCTCCAGACAGTCTATGATACTGTGATTATGAGTGACAGGGTTGAGTGACTGCAGCAGCTCCTGTAATTAACGTTAAACCTCTGGTCCCCCAAGGAAAGAGCAAGAGGAGAGAGGGGCACTTGAGATAAGACTGTAACCCAAACGATGGTATTTGCAATAGTACACATATACATTTTTTCCCCCATGGTAAAATCAAGTCAGCGAATGGCTTTTTGGTATGGGAAAAAAACAAGGCCATCTTCCCTCATAGACACAACAGTTTGTAAATAAAGACACCGGGTAAACATTTCAATGGCTGGTTTGATTTGAATTCCAGCTTCAATGGATCTCATCATACATAGAGGTAGATAGGGACTCATACCAACTGCATAATGGTTGCCAGGAAGAACATGATACAATGTGACATGATGGAATATTTACACATTAAAGCGATGCTATGCTGCAGCGGGTGGGGCATCACGCTTTCAAACAAACCCACTGACAGCTTCAAAGATGACCCCTACGGAAGACCCTGTTTGTGTATGTGTGTGTCTGTGCGGGCGGTAATGGTGGCTCTGTGTGTGTTTTAGAGAGAGAGAGAGAGAGAGAGAGAGAGAGAGAGAGAGAGAGAGAGAGAGAGAGAGAGAGAGAGAGAGCGAGAGCGAGAGCGAGAGATGAGATGAGAGAACTAGATGTGGTGGGCTTCTTTTGTCTCGGCTGCGGGAGTCTATTTCATTAGCACACCAGCCAATCCCCCCCTCTCCACCTTCCCTTCCCCCAACATCCCCACCCACCCTCTCCCTCATCT